>NW_027460407.1:0-85231 GCF_050947875.1 Dermacentor variabilis | reverse complement strand
CCAAAAGATGCATGCGCATGCTTAAAACGCGTTTTGGCACAAATCCATGTGCGGGTGCTAAAAAGAGCAGCATCGGCATGCTTTTCACGTCGTTTGGTAGAAATCCACACGCGCGTTCTGCCAAAAGCACCATTTGCATGCCTATCGTGTGGTTTTGCAGAAAACTGCGTCCGCGTCTACCAAAAGATGCATGCGCATGCTTAAAACGCGCTTTGGCACAAATCCATGTGCGGATGTTAAAAAGAGCAGCATCGGCATGCTTTTCACGTCGTTTGGTAGAAATCCACACGCGCGTTCTGCCAAAAGCACCATTTGCATGCATATCGTGTGGTTTTGCAGAAAACTGCGTCCGCGTCTACCAAAAGATGCATGCGCATGCTTAAAACGCGCTTTGGCACAAATCCATGTGCGGATGTTAAAAAGAGCAGCATCGGCATGCTTTTCACGTCGTTTGGTAGAAATCCACGCGCGCGTTCTGCCAAAAGCACCATTTGCATGCATATCGTGTGGTTTTGCAGAAAACTGCGTCCGCGTCTACCAAAAGATGCATGTGCATGCTAAAAACGCGTTTTGGCACAAATCCATGTGCGGGTGCTAAAAAGAGCAGCATCGGCATGCTTTTCACGTCGTTTGGTAGAAATCCATGCGCGCGTTCTGCCAAAAGCACCATTTGCATGCCTATCGTGTGGTTTTGCAGAAAACTGCGTCCGCGTCTACCAAAAGATGCATGCGCATGCTTAAAACGCGTTTTGGCACAAATCCATGTGCGGATGTTAAAAAGAGCAGCATCGGCATGCTTTTCACGTCGTTTGGTAGAAATCCACGCGCGCGTTCTGCCAAAAGCACCATTTGCATGCATATCGTGTGGTTTTGCAGAAAACTGCGTCCGCGTCTACCAAAAGATGCATGCGCATGCTTAAAACGCGTTTTGGCACAAATCCATGTGCGGGTGCTAAAAAGAGCAGCATCGGCATGCTTTTCACGTCGTTTGGTAGAAATCCACACGCGCGTTCTGCAAAAAGCACCATTTGCATGCCTATCGTGTGGTTTTGCAGAAAACTGCGTCCGCGTCTACCAAAAGATGCATGCGCATGCTTAAAACGCGCTTTGGCACAAATCCATGTGCGGATGTTAAAAAGAGCAGCATCGGCATGCTTTTCACGTCGTTTGGTAGAAATCCACGCGCGCGTTCTGCCAAAAGCACCATTTGCATGCATATCGTGTGGTTTTGCAGAAAACTGCGTCCGCGTCTACCAAAAGATGCATGCGCATGCTTAAAACGCGTTTTGGCACAAATCCATGTGCGGGTGCTAAAAAGAGCAGCATCGGCATGCTTTTCACGTCGTTTGGTAGAAATCCACACGCGCGTTCTGCCAAAAGCACCATTTGCATGCCTATCGTGTGGTTTTGCAGAAAACTGCGTCCGCGTCTACCAAAAGATGCATGCGCATGCTTAAAACGCGCTTTGGCACAAATCCATGTGCGGATGTTAAAAAGAGCAGCATCGGCATGCTTTTCACGTCGTTTGGTAGAAATCCACACGCGCGTTCTGCCAAAAGCACCATTTGCATGCATATCGTGTGGTTTTGCAGAAAACTGCGTCCGCGTCTACCAAAAGATGCATGTGCATGCTAAAAACGCGTTTTGGCACAAATCCATGTGCGGATGTTAAAAAGAGCAGCATCGGCATGCTTTTCACGTCGTTTGGTAGAAATCCACACGCGCGTTCTGCCAAAAGCACCATTTGCATGCATATCGTGTGGTTTTGCAGAAAACTGCGTCCGCGTCTACCAAAAGATGCATGCGCATGCTTAAAACGCGCTTTGGCACAAATCCATGTGCGGGTGCTAAAAAGAGCAGCATCGGCATGCTTTTCACGTCGTTTGGTAGAAATCCACACGCGCGTTCTGCCAAAAGCACCATTTGCATGCCTATCGTGTGGTTTTGCAGAAAACTGCGTCCGCGTCTACCAAAACATGCATGCGCATGCTTAAAACGCGTTTTGGCACAAATCCATGTGCGGGTGCTAAAAAGAGCAGCATCGGCATGCTTTTCACGTCGTTTGGTAGAAATCCACACGCGCGTTCTGCCAAAAGCACCATTTGCATGCATATCGTGTGGTTTTGCAGAAAACTGCGTCCGCGTCTACCAAAAGATGCATGTGCATGCTAAAAACGCGTTTTGGCACAAATCCATGTGCGGGTGCTAAAAAGAGCAGCATCGGCATGCTTTTCACGTCGTTTGGTAGAAATCCATGCGCGCGTTCTGCCAAAAGCACCATTTGCATGCCTATCGTGTGGTTTTGCAGAAAACTGCGTCCGCGTCTACCAAAAGATGCATGCGCATGCTTAAAACGCGTTTTGGCACAAATCCATGTGCGGATGTTAAAAAGAGCAGCATCGGCATGCTTTTCACGTCGTTTGGTAGAAATCCACGCGCGCGTTCTGCCAAAAGCACCATTTGCATGCATATCGTGTGGTTTTGCAGAAAACTGCGTCCGCGTCTACCAAAAGATGCATGCGCATGCTTAAAACGCGTTTTGGCACAAATCCATGTGCGGGTGCTAAAAAGAGCAGCATCGGCATGCTTTTCACGTCGTTTGGTAGAAATCCACACGCGCGTTCTGCAAAAAGCACCATTTGCATGCCTATCGTGTGGTTTTGCAGAAAACTGCGTCCGCGTCTACCAAAAGATGCATGCGCATGCTTAAAACGCGCTTTGGCACAAATCCATGTGCGGATGTTAAAAAGAGCAGCATCGGCATGCTTTTCACGTCGTTTGGTAGAAATCCACGCGCGCGTTCTGCCAAAAGCACCATTTGCATGCATATCGTGTGGTTTTGCAGAAAACTGCGTCCGCGTCTACCAAAAGATGCATGTGCATGCTAAAAACGCGTTTTGGCACAAATCCATGTGCGGATGTTAAAAAGAGCAGCATCGGCATGCTTTTCACGTCGTTTGGTAGAAATCCACGCGCGCGTTCTGCCAAAAGCACCATTTGCATGCATATCGTGTGGTTTTGCAGAAAACTGCGTCCGCGTCTACCAAAAGATGCATGCGCATGCTTAAAACGCGTTTTGGCACAAATCCATGTGCGGATGTTAAAAAGAGCAGCATCGGCATGCTTTTCACGTCGTTTGGTAGAAATCCACACGCGCGTTCTGCCAAAAGCACCATTTGCATGCATATCGTGTAGTTTTGCAGAAAACTGCGTCCGCGTCTACCAAAAGATGCATGCGCATGCTAAAAACGCGTTTTGGCACAAATCCATGTGCGGATGTTAAAAAGAGCAGCATCGGCATGCTTTTCACGTCGTTTGGTAGAAATCCACGCGCGCGTTCTGCCAAAAGCACCATTTGCATGCATATCGTGTGGTTTTGCAGAAAACTGCGTCCGCGTCTACCAAAAGATGCATGCGCATGCTTAAAACGCGTTTTGGCACAAATCCATGTGCGGGTGCTAAAAAGAGCAGCATCGGCATGCTTTTCACGTCGTTTGGTAGAAATCCACACGCGCGTTCTGCAAAAAGCACCATTTGCATGCCTATCGTGTGGTTTTGCAGAAAACTGCGTCCGCGTCTACCAAAAGATGCATGCGCATGCTTAAAACGCGCTTTGGCACAAATCCATGTGCGGATGTTAAAAAGAGCAGCATCGGCATGCTTTTCACGTCGTTTGGTAGAAATCCACGCGCGCGTTCTGCCAAAAGCACCATTTGCATGCATATCGTGTGGTTTTGCAGAAAACTGCGTCCGCGTCTACCAAAAGATGCATGCGCATGCTTAAAACGCGTTTTGGCACAAATCCATGTGCGGGTGCTAAAAAGAGCAGCATCGGCATGCTTTTCACGTCGTTTGGTAGAAATCCACACGCGCGTTCTGCCAAAAGCACCATTTGCATGCCTATCGTGTGGTTTTGCAGAAAACTGCGTCCGCGTCTACCAAAAGATGCATGCGCATGCTTAAAACGCGCTTTGGCACAAATCCATGTGCGGATGTTAAAAAGAGCAGCATCGGCATGCTTTTCACGTCGTTTGGTAGAAATCCACACGCGCGTTCTGCCAAAAGCACCATTTGCATGCCTATCGTGTGGTTTTGCAGAAAACTGCGTCCGCGTCTACCAAAACATGCATGCGCATGCTTAAAACGCGTTTTGGCACAAATCCATGTGCGGGTGCTAAAAAGAGCAGCATCGGCATGCTTTTCACGTCGTTTGGTAGAAATCCACACGCGCGTTCTGCCAAAAGCACCATTTGCATGCATATCGTGTGGTTTTGCAGAAAACTGCGTCCGCGTCTACCAAAAGATGCATGTGCATGCTAAAAACGCGTTTTGGCACAAATCCATGTGCGGGTGCTAAAAAGAGCAGCATCGGCATGCTTTTCACGTCGTTTGGTAGAAATCCATGCGCGCGTTCTGCCAAAAGCACCATTTGCATGCCTATCGTGTGGTTTTGCAGAAAACTGCGTCCGCGTCTACCAAAAGATGCATGCGCATGCTTAAAACGCGTTTTGGCACAAATCCATGTGCGGATGTTAAAAAGAGCAGCATCGGCATGCTTTTCACGTCGTTTGGTAGAAATCCACGCGCGCGTTCTGCCAAAAGCACCATTTGCATGCATATCGTGTGGTTTTGCAGAAAACTGCGTCCGCGTCTACCAAAAGATGCATGCGCATGCTTAAAACGCGTTTTGGCACAAATCCATGTGCGGGTGCTAAAAAGAGCAGCATCGGCATGCTTTTCACGTCGTTTGGTAGAAATCCACACGCGCGTTCTGCAAAAAGCACCATTTGCATGCCTATCGTGTGGTTTTGCAGAAAACTGCGTCCGCGTCTACCAAAAGATGCATGCGCATGCTTAAAACGCGCTTTGGCACAAATCCATGTGCGGATGTTAAAAAGAGCAGCATCGGCATGCTTTTCACGTCGTTTGGTAGAAATCCACGCGCGCGTTCTGCCAAAAGCACCATTTGCATGCATATCGTGTGGTTTTGCAGAAAACTGCGTCCGCGTCTACCAAAAGATGCATGTGCATGCTAAAAACGCGTTTTGGCACAAATCCATGTGCGGATGTTAAAAAGAGCAGCATCGGCATGCTTTTCACGTCGTTTGGTAGAAATCCACGCGCGCGTTCTTCCAAAAGCACCATTTGCATGCATATCGTGTGGTTTTGCAGAAAACTGCGTCCGCGTCTACCAAAAGATGCATGCGCATGCTTAAAACGCGTTTTGGCACAAATCCATGTGCGGATGTTAAAAAGAGCAGCATCGGCATGCTTTTCACGTCGTTTGGTAGAAATCCACACGCGCGTTCTGCCAAAAGCACCATTTGCATGCATATCGTGTAGTTTTGCAGAAAACTGCGTCCGCGTCTACCAAAAGATGCATGCGCATGCTAAAAACGCGTTTTGGCACAAATCCATGTGCGGATGTTAAAAAGAGCAGCATCGGCATGCTTTTCACGTCGTTTGGTAGAAATCCACACGCGCGTTCTGCCAAAAGCACCATTTGCATGCATATCGTGTGGTTTTGCAGAAAACTGCGTCCGCGTCTACCAAAAGATGCATGTGCATGCTAAAAACGCGTTTTGGCACAAATCCATGTGCGGGTGCTAAAAAGAGCAGCATCGGCATGCTTTTCACGTCGTTTGGTAGAAATCCACACGCGCGTTCTGCCAAAAGCACCATTTGCATGCCTATCGTGTGGTTTTGCAGAAAACTGCGTCCGCGTCTACCAAAAGATGCATGCGCATGCTTAAAACGCGCTTTGGCACAAATCCATGTGCGGGTGCTAAAAAGAGCAGCATCGGCATGCTTTTCACGTCGTTTGGTAGAAATCCACACGCGCGTTCTGCCAAAAGCACCATTTGCATGCCTATCGTGTGGTTTTGCAGAAAACTGCGTCCGCGTCTACCAAAAGATGCATGCGCATGCTTAAAACGCGTTTTGGCACAAATCCATGTGCGGGTGCTAAAAAGAGCAGCATCGGCATGCTTTTCACGTCGTTTGGTAGAAATCCACACGCGCGTTCTGCCAAAAGCACCATTTGCATGCATATCGTGTGGTTTTGCAGAAAACTGCGTCCGCGTCTACCAAAAGATGCATGTGCATGCTAAAAACGCGTTTTGGCACAAATCCATGTGCGGGTGCTAAAAAGAGCAGCATCGGCATGCTTTTCACGTCGTTTGGTAGAAATCCACGCGCGCGTTCTGCCAAAAGCACCATTTGCATGCCTATCGTGTGGTTTTGCAGAAAACTGCGTCCGCGTCTACCAAAAGATGCATGCGCATGCTTAAAACGCGTTTTGGCACAAATCCATGTGCGGATGTTAAAAAGAGCAGCATCGGCATGCTTTTCACGTCGTTTGGTAGAAATCCACGCGCGCGTTCTGCCAAAAGCACCATTTGCATGCATATCGTGTGGTTTTGCAGAAAACTGCGTCCGCGTCTACCAAAAGATGCATGCGCATGCTTAAAACGCGTTTTGGCACAAATCCATGTGCGGGTGCTAAAAAGAGCAGCATCGGCATGCTTTTCACGTCGTTTGGTAGAAATCCACACGCGCGTTCTGCCAAAAGCACCATTTGCATGCCTATCGTGTGGTTTTGCAGAAAACTGCGTCCGCGTCTACCAAAAGATGCATGCGCATGCTTAAAACGCGCTTTGGCACAAATCCATGTGCGGATGTTAAAAAGAGCAGCATCGGCATGCTTTTCACGTCGTTTGGTAGAAATCCACGCGCGCGTTCTGCCAAAAGCACCATTTGCATGCATATCGTGTGGTTTTGCAGAAAACTGCGTCCGCGTCTACCAAAAGATGCATGCGCATGCTTAAAACGCGTTTTGGCACAAATCCATGTGCGGGTGCTAAAAAGAGCAGCATCGGCATGCTTTTCACGTCGTTTGGTAGAAATCCACACGCGCGTTCTGCAAAAAGCACCATTTGCATGCCTATCGTGTGGTTTTGCAGAAAACTGCGTCCGCGTCTACCAAAAGATGCATGCGCATGCTTAAAACGCGCTTTGGCACAAATCCATGTTCGGATGTTAAAAAGAGCAGTATCGGCATGCTTTTCACGTCGTTTGGTAGAAATCCACGCGCGCGTTCTGCCAAAAGCACCATTTGCATGCATATCGTGTGGTTTTGCAGAAAACTGCGTCCGCGTCTACCAAAAGATGCATGCGCATGCTTAAAACGCGTTTTGGCACAAATCCATGTGCGGGTGCTAAAAAGAGCAGCATCGGCATGCTTTTCACGTCGTTTGGTAGAAATCCACACGCGCGTTCTGCCAAAAGCACCATTTGCATGCCTATCGTGTGGTTTTGCAGAAAACTGCGTCCGCGTCTACCAAAAGATGCATGCGCATGCTTAAAACGCGCTTTGGCACAAATCCATGTGCGGATGTTAAAAAGAGCAGCATCGGCATGCTTTTCACGTCGTTTGGTAGAAATCCACACGCGCGTTCTGCCAAAAGCACCATTTGCATGCATATCGTGTGGTTTTGCAGAAAACTGCGTCCGCGTCTACCAAAAGATGCATGCGCATGCTAAAAACGCGTTTTGGCACAAATCCATGTGCGGATGTTAAAAAGAGCAGCATCGGCATGCTTTTCACGTCGTTTGGTAGAAATCCACACGCGCGTTCTGCCAAAAGCACCATTTGCATGCATATCGTGTGGTTTTGCAGAAAACTGCGTCCGCGTCTACCAAAAGATGCATGTGCATGCTAAAAACGCGTTTTGGCACAAATCCATGTGCGGATGTTAAAAAGAGCAGCATCGGCATGCTTTTCACGTCGTTTGGTAGAAATCCACACGCGCGTTCTGCCAAAAGCACCATTTGCATGCATATCGTGTGGTTTTGCAGAAAACTGCGTCCGCGTCTACCAAAAGATGCATGTGCATGCTAAAAACGCGTTTTGGCACAAATCCATGTGCGGATGTTAAAAAGAGCAGCATCGGCATGCTTTTCACGTCGTTTGGTAGAAATCCACACGCGCGTTCTGCCAAAAGTACCATTTGCATGCATATCGTGTGGTTTTGCAGAAAACTGCGTCCGCGTCTACCAAAAGATGCATGTGCATGCTAAAAACGCGTTTTGGCACAAATCCATGTGCGGATGTTAAAAAGAGCAGCATCGGCATGCTTTTCACGTCGTTTGGTAGAAATCCACACGCGCGTTCTGCCAAAAGCACCATTTGCATGCATATCGTGTGGTTTTGCAGAAAACTGCGTCCGCGTCTACCAAAAGATGCATGTGCATGCTAAAAACGCGTTTTGGCACAAATCCATGTGCGGATGTTAAAAAGAGCAGCATCGGCATGCTTTTCACGTCGTTTGGTAGAAATCCACGCGCGCGTTCTGCCAAAAGCACCATTTGCATGCATATCGTGTGGTTTTGCAGAAAACTGCGTCCGCGTCTACCAAAAGATGCATGCGCATGCTTAAAACGCGTTTTGGCACAAATCCGTGTGCGGGTGCTAAAAAGAGCAGCATCGGCATGCTTTTCACGTCGTTTGGTAGAAATCCACACGCGCGTTCTGCCAAAAGCACCATTTGCATGCCTATCGTGTGGTTTTGCAGAAAACTGCGTCCGCGTCTACCAAAAGATGCATGCGCATGCTTAAAACGCGCTTTGGCACAAATCCATGTGCGGGTGCTAAAAAGAGCAGCATCGGCATGCTTTTCACGTCGTTTGGTAGAAATCCACACGCGCGTTCTGCCAAAAGCACCATTTGCATGCATATCGTGTGGTTTTGCAGAAAACTGCGTCCGCGTCTACCAAAAGATGCATGTGCATGCTAAAAACGCGTTTTGGCACAAATCCATGTGCGGGTGCTAAAAAGAGCAGCATCGGCATGCTTTTCACGTCGTTTGGTAGAAATCCACACGCGCGTTCTGCCAAAAGCACCATTTGCATTCCTATCGTGTGGTTTTGCAGAAAACTGCGTCCGCGTCTACCAAAAGATGCATGCACATGCTTAAAACGCGCTTTGGCACAAATCCATGTGCGGATGTTAAAAAGAGCAGCATCGGCATGCTTTTCACGTCGTTTGGTAGAAATCCACACGCGCGTTCTGCCAAAAGCACCATTTGCATGCCTATCGTGTGGTTTTGCAGAAAACTGCGTCCGCGTCTACCAAAAGATGCATGCGCATGCTTAAAACGCGTTTTGGCACAAATCCATGTGCGGGTGCTAAAAAGAGCAGCATCGGCATGCTTTTCACGTCGTTTGGTAGAAATCCACGCGCGCGTTCTGCCAAAAGCACCATTTGCATGCATATCGTGTGGTTTTGCAGAAAACTGCGTCCGCGTCTACCAAAAGATGCATGCGCATGCTTAAAACGCGCTTTGGCACAAATCCATGTGCGGATGTTAAAAAGAGCAGCATCGGCATGCTTTTCACGTCGTTTGGTAGAAATCCACGCGCGCGTTCTGCCAAAAGCACCATTTGCATGCATATCGTGTGGTTTTGCAGAAAACTGCGTCCGCGTCTACCAAAAGATGCATGCTCATGCTTAAAACGCGTTTTGGCACAAATCCATGTGCGGGTGCTAAAAAGAGCAGCATCGGCATGCTTTTCACGTCGTTTGGTAGAAATGCACACGCGCGTTCTGCCAAAAGCACCATTTGCATGCATATCGTGTGGTTTTGCAGAAAACTGCGTCCGCGTCTACCAAAAGATGCATGCGCATGCTTAAAACGCACTTTGGCACAAATCCATGTGCGGGTGCTAAAAAGAGCAGCATCGGCATGCTTTTCACGTCGTTTGGTAGAAATCCACGCGCGCGTTCTGCCAAAAGCACCATTTGCATGCCTATCGTGTGGTTTTGCAGAAAACTGAGTCCGCGTCTACCAAAAGATGCATGCGCATGCTTAAAACGCGTTTTGGCACAAATCCATGTGCGGGTGCTAAAAAGAGCAGCATCGGCATGCTTTTCACGTCGTTTGGTAGAAATCCACACGCGCGTTCTGCCAAAAGCACCATTTGCATGCCTATCGTGTGGTTTTGCAGAAAACTGCGTCCGCGTCTACCAAAAGATGCATGCGCATGCTTAAAACGCGCTTTGGCACAAATCCATGTTCGGATGTTAAAAAGAGCAGCATCGGCATGCTTTTCACGTCGTTTGGTAGAAATCCACGCGCGCGTTCTGCCAAAAGCACCATTTGCATGCATATCGTGTGGTTTTGCAGAAAACTGCGTCCGCGTCTACCAAAAGATGCATGCGCATGCTTAAAACGCGTTTTGGCACAAATCCATGTGCGGGTGGGTGCTAAAAAGAGCAAGCATCGGCATGCTTTTCACGTCGTTTGGTAGAAATCCACACGCGCGTTCTGCCAAAAGCACCATTTGCATGCCTATCGTGTGTTTTGCAGAAAACTGCGTCCGCGTCTACCAAAAGATGCATGCGCATGCTTAAAACGCCGCTTTGGCACAAATCCATGTGCGGATGTTAAAAAGAGCAGCATCGGCATGCTTTTCACGTCGTTTGTAGAAATCCACACGCGCGTTCTGCCAAAAGCACCATTTGCATGCATATCGTGTGGTTTTGCAGAAAACTGCGTCCGCGTCTACCAAAAGATGCATGCGCATGCTAAAAACGCGTTTTGGCACAAATCCATGTGCGGATGTAAAAAGAGCAGCATCGGCATGCTTTTCACGTCGTTTGGTAGAAATCCACACGCGCGTTCTGCCAAAAGCACCATTTGCATGCATATCGTGTGGTTTTGCAGAAAACTGCGTCCGCGTCTACCAAAAGATGCATGTGCATGCTAAAAACGCGTTTTGGCACAAATCCATGTGCGGATGTTAAAAAGAGCAGCATCGGCATGCTTTTCACGTCGTTTGGTAGAAATCCACACGCGCGTTCTGCCAAAAGCACCATTTGCATGCATATCGTGTGGTTTTGCAGAAAACTGCGTCCGCGTCTACCAAAAGATGCATGTGCATGCTAAAAACGCGTTTTGGCACAAATCCATGTGCGGATGTTAAAAAGAGCAGCATCGGCATGCTTTTCACGTCGTTTGGTAGAAATCCACACGCGCGTTCTGCCAAAAGCACCATTTGCATGCATATCGTGTGGTTTTGCAGAAAACTGCTTCCGCGTCTACCAAAAGATGCATGTGCATGCTAAAAACGCGTTTTGGCACAAATCCATGTGCGGGTGCTAAAAAGAGCAGCATCGGCATGCTTTTCACGTCGTTTGTAGAAATCCACACGCGCGTTCTGCCAAAGCACCATTTGCATGCCTATCGTGTGGTTTTGCAGAAAACTGCGTCCGCGTCTACCAAAAGATGCATGCGCATGCTTAAAAACGCGCTTTGGCACAAATCCATGTGCGATGTTAAAAAGAGCAGCATCGGCATGCTTTTCACGTCGTTTGGTAGAAATCCACACGCGCGTTCTGCCAAAGCACCATTTGCATCGCATATCGTGTGGTTTCGCAGAAAACTGCGTCCGCGTCTACCAAAAGATGCATGTGCATGCTAAAAACGCGTTTTGGCACAAATCCATGGGCGGATGTTAAAAAGAGCAGCGTCGGCATGCTTTTCACGTCGTTTGGTAGAAAATCCACACGCGCGTTCTGCCAAAGCACCATTTGCATGCATATCGTGTGGTTTTGCAGAAAACTGCGTCCGGCGTCTACCAAAAGATGCATGTGCATGCTAAAAACGCGTTTTGGCACAAATCCATGTGCGGTGCTAAAAAGAGCAGCATCGGCATGCTTTTCACGTCGTTTGGTAGAAATCCATGCGCGCGTTCTGCCAAAAGCACCATTTGCATGCCTATCGTGTGGTTTTGCAGAAAACTGCGTCCGCGTCTACCAAAAGATGCATGCGCATGCTTAAAACGCGTTTTGGCACAAATCCATGTGCGGATGTTAAAAAGAGCAGCATCGGCATGCTTTTCACGTCGTTTGGTAGAAATCCCACGCGCGCGTTCTGCCAAAAGCACCATTTGCATGCATATCGTGTGGTTTTGCAGAAAACTGCGTCCGCGTCTACCAAAAGATGCATGCGCATGCTTAAAACGCGTTTTGGCACAAATCCATGTACGGGTGCTAAAAAGAGCAGCATCGGCATGCTTTTCACGTCGTTTGGTAGAAATCCACACGCGCGTTCTGCAAAAAGCACCATTTGCATGCCTATCGTGTGGTTTTGCAGAAAACTGCGTCCGCTTCTACCAAAAGATGCATGCGCATGCTTAAAACGCGCTTTGGCACAAATCCATGTTCGGATGTTAAAAAGAGCAGCATCGGCATGCTTTTCACGTCGTTTGGTAGAAATCCACGCGCGCGTTCTGCCAAAAGCACCATTTGCATGCATATCGTGTGGTTTTGCAGAAAACTGCGTCCGCGTCTACCAAAAGATGCATGCGCATGCTTAAAACGCGTTTTGGCACAAATCCATGTGCGGGTGCTAAAAAGAGCAGCATCGGCATGCTTTTCACGTCGTTTGGTAGAAATCCACACGCGCGTTCTGCCAAAAGCACCATTTGCATGCCTATCGTGTGGTTTTGCAGAAAACTGCGTCCGCGTCTACCAAAAGATGCATGCGCATGCTTAAAACGCGCTTTGGCACAAATCCATGTGCGGATGTTAAAAAGAGCAGCATCGGCATGCTTTTCACGTCGTTTGGTAGAAATCCACACGCGCGTTCTGCCAAAAGCACCATTTGCATGCATATCGTGTGGTTTTGCAGAAAACTGCGTCCGCGTCTACCAAAAGATGCATGCGCATGCTAAAAACGCGTTTTGGCACAAATCCATGTGCGGATGTTAAAAAGAGCAGCATCGGCATGCTTTTCACGTCGTTTGGTAGAAATCCACACGCGCGTTCTGCCAAAAGCACCATTTGCATGCATATCGTGTGGTTTTGCAGAAAACTGCGTCCGCGTCTACCAAAAGATGCATGTGCATGTTAAAAACGCGTTTTGGCACAAATCCATGTGCGGATGTTAAAAAGAGCAGCATCGGCATGCTTTTCACGTCGTTTGGTAGAAATCCACACGCGCGTTCTGCCAAAAGCACCATTTGCATGCATATCGTGTGGTTTTGCAGAAAACTGCGTCCGCGTCTACCAAAAGATGCATGTGCATGCTAAAAACGCGTTTTGGCACAAATCCATGTGCGGATGTTAAAAAGAGCAGCATCGGCATGCTTTTCACGTCGTTTGGTAGAAATCCACACGCGCGTTCTGCCAAAAGCACCATTTGCATGCATATCGTGTGGTTTTGCAGAAAACTGCGTCCGCGTCTACCAAAAGATGCATGTGCATGCTAAAAACGCGTTTTGGCACAAATCCATGTGCGGGTGCTAAAAAGAGCAGCATCGGCATGCTTTTCACGTCGTTTGGTAGAAATCCACACGCGCGTTCTGCCAAAAGCACCATTTGCATGCCTATCGTGTGGTTTTGCAGAAAACTGCGTCCGCGTCTACCAAAAGATGCATGCGCATGCTTAAAACGCGCTTTGGCACAAATCCATGTGCGGATGTTAAAAAGAGCAGCATCGGCATGCTTTTCACGTCGTTTGGTAGAAATCCACACGCGCGTTCTGCCAAAAGCACCATTTGCATGCATATCGTGTGGTTTTGCAGAAAACTGCGTCCGCGTCTACCAAAAGATGCATGTGCATGCTAAAAACGCGTTTTGGCACAAATCCATGTGCGGATGTTAAAAAGAGCAGCATCGGCATGCTTTTCACGTCGTTTGGTAGAAATCCACACGCGCGTTCTGCCAAAAGCACCATTTTCATGCATATCGTGTGGTTTTGCAGAAAACTGCGTCCGCGTCTACCAAAAGATGCATGTGCATGCTAAAAACGCGTTTTGGCACAAATCCATGTGCGGGTGCTAAAAAGAGCAGCATCGGCATGCTTTTCACGTCGTTTGGTAGAAATCCACGCGCGCGTTCTGCCAAAAGCACCATTTGCATGCCTATCGTGTGGTTTTGCAGAAAACTGCGTCCGCGTCTACCAAAAGATGCATGCGCATGCTTAAAACGCGTTTTGGCACAAATCCATGTGCGGATGTTAAAAAGAGCAGCATCGGCATGCTTTTCACGTCGTTTGGTAGAAATCCACGCGCGCGTTCTGCCAAAAGCACCATTTGCATGCATATCGTGTGGTTTTGCAGAAAACTGCGTCCGCGTCTACCAAAAGATGCATGCGCATGCTTAAAACGCGTTTTGGCACAAATCCATGTGCGGGTGCTAAAAAGAGCAGCATCGGCATGCTTTTCACGTCGTTTGGTAGAAATCCACACGCGCGTTCTGCCAAAAGCACCATTTGCATGCCTATCGTGTGGTTTTGCAGAAAACTGCGTCCGCGTCTACCAAAAGATGCATGCGCATGCTTAAAACGCGCTTTGGCACAAATCCATGTGCGGATGTTAAAAAGAGCAGCATCGGCATGCTTTTCACGTCGTTTGGTAGAAATCCACGCGCGCGTTCTGCCAAAAGCACCATTTGCATGCATATCGTGTGGTTTTGCAGAAAACTGCGTCCGCGTCTACCAAAAGATGCATGCGCATGCTTAAAACGCGTTTTGGCACAAATCCATGTGCGGGTGCTAAAAAGAGCAGCATCGGCATGCTTTTCACGTCGTTTGGTAGAAATCCACACGCGCGTTCTGCCAAAAGCACCATTTGCATGCCTATCGTGTGGTTTTGCAGAAAACTGCGTCCGCGTCTACCAAAAGATGCATGCGCATGCTTAAAACGCGCTTTGGCACAAATCCATGTGCGGGTGCTAAAAAGAGCAGCATCGGCATGCTTTTCACGTCGTTTGGTAGAAATCCACACGCGCGTTCTGCCAAAAGCACCATTTGCATGCATATCGTGTGGTTTTGCAGAAAACTGCGTCCGCGTCTACCAAAAGATGCATGTGCATGCTAAAAACGCGTTTTGGCACAAATCCATGTGCGGGTGCTAAAAAGAGCAGCATCGGCATGCGTTTCACGTCGTTTGGTAGAAATCCACACGCGCGTTCTGCCAAAAGCACCATTTGCATTCCTATCGTGTGGTTTTGCAGAAAACTGCGTCCGCGTCTACCAAAAGATGCATGCACATGCTTAAAACGCGCTTTGGCACAAATCCATGTGCGGATGTTAAAAAGAGCAGCATCGGCATGCTTTTCACGTCGTTTGGTAGAAATCCACACGCGTGTTCTGCCAAAAGCACCATTTGCATGCCTATCGTGTGGTTTTGCAGAAAACTGCGTCCGCGTCTACCAAAAGATGCATGCGCATGCTTAAAACGCGTTTTGGCACAAATCCATGTGCGGGTGCTAAAAAGAGCAGCATCGGCATGCTTTTCACGTCGTTTGGTAGAAATCCACGCGCGCGTTCTGCCAAAAGCACCATTTGCATGCATATCGTGTGGTTTTGCAGAAAACTGCGTCCGCGTCTACCAAAAGATGCATGCGCATGCTTAAAACGCGCTTTGGCACAAATCCATGTGCGGATGTTAAAAAGAGCAGCATCGGCATGCTTTTCACGTCGTTTGGTAGAAATCCACGCGCGCGTTCTGCCAAAAGCACCATTTGCATGCATATCGTGTGGTTTTGCAGAAAACTGCGTCGCGTCTACCAAAAGATGCATGCTCATGCTTAAAACGCGTTTTGGCACAAATCCATGTGCGGGTGCTAAAAAGAGCAGCATCGGCATGCTTTTCACGTCGTTTGGTAGAAATGCACACGCGCGTTCTGCCAAAAGCACCATTTGCATGCATATCGTGTGGTTTTGCAGAAAACTGCGTCCGCGTCTACCAAAAGATGCATGCGCATGCTTAAAACGCACTTTGGCACAAATCCATGTGCGGGTGCTAAAAAGAGCAGCATCGGCATGCTTTTCACGTCGTTTGGTAGAAATCCACGCGCGCGTTCTGCCAAAAGCACCATTTGCATGCCTATCGTGTGGTTTTGCAGAAAACTGAGTCCGCGTCTACCAAAAGATGCATGCGCATGCTTAAAACGCGTTTTGGCACAAATCCATGTGCGGGTGCTAAAAAGAGCAGCATCGGCATGCTTTTCACGTCGTTTGGTAGAAATCCACACGCGCGTTCTGCCAAAAGCACCATTTGCATGCCTATCGTGTGGTTTTGCAGAAAACTGCGTCTACCAAAAGATGCATGCGCATGCTTTAAAACGCGTTTTGGCACAAATCCATGTGCGGATGTTAAAAAGAGCAGCATCGGCATGCTTTTCACGTCGTTTGGTAGAAATCCACGCGCGCGTTCTGCCAAAAAGCACCATTTGCATGCATATCGTGTGGTTTTGCAGAAAACTGCGTCCGCGTCTACCAAAAGATGCATGTGCATGCTAAAAACGCGTTTTGGCACAAATCCATGTCGCGGATGTTAAAAAGAGCAGCATCGGCATGCTTTTCACGTCGTTTGGTAGAAATCCACGCGCGCGTTCTGCCAAAAGCACCATTTGCATGCATATCGTGTGGTTTTGCAGAAAACTGCGTCCGCGTCTACCAAAAGATGCATGCGCATGCTTAAAACGCGTTTTGGCACAAATCCATGTGCGGGTGCTAAAAAGAGCAGCATCGGCATGCTTTTCACGTCGTTTGGTAGAAATCCACACGCGCGTTCTGCCAAAAGCACCATTTGCATGCCTATCGTGTGGTTTTGCAGAAAACTGCGTCCGCGTCTACCAAAAGATGCATGCGCATGCTTAAAACGCGCTTTGGCACAAATCCATGTGCGGGTGCTAAAAAGAGCAGCATCGGCATGCTTTTCACGTCGTTTGGTAGAAATCCACACGCGCGTTCTGCCAAAAGCACCATTTGCATGCATATCGTGTGGTTTTGCAGAAAACTGCGTCCGCGTCTACCAAAAGATGCATGCGCATGCTTAAAACGCGTTTTGGCACAAATCCATGTGCGGGTGCTAAAAAGAGCAGCATCGGCATGCTTTTCACGTCGTTTGGTAGAAATCCACACGCGTTCTGCCAAAAGCACCATTTGCATGCATATCGTGTGGTTTTGCAGAAAACTGCGTCCGCGTCTACCAAAAGATGCATGTGCATGCTAAAAACGCGTTTTGGCACAAATCCATGTGCGGGTGCTAAAAAGAGCAGCATCGGCATGCTTTTCACGTCGTTTGGTAGAAATCCACGCGCGCGTTCTGCCAAAAGCACCATTTGCATGCCTATCGTGTGGTTTTGCAGAAAACTGCGTCCGCGTCTACCAAAAGATGCATGCGCATGCTTAAAAACGCGTTTTGGCACAAATCCATGTGCGGATGTTAAAAAGAGCAGCATCGGCATGCTTTTCACGTCGTTTGGTAGAAATCCACGCGCGCGTTCTGCCAAAAGCACCATTTGCATGCATATCGTGTGGTTTTGCAGAAAACTGCGTCCGCGTCTACCAAAAGATGCATGCGCATGCTTAAAACGCGTTTTGGCACAAATCCATGTGCGGGTGCTAAAAAGAGCAGCATCGGCATGCTTTTCACGTCGTTTGGTAGAAATCCACACGCGCGTTCTGCCAAAAGCACCATTTGCATGCCTATCGTGTGGTTTTGCAGAAAACTGCGTCCGCGTCTACCAAAAGATGCATGCGCATGCTTAAAACGCGCTTTGGCACAAATCCATGTGCGGATGTTAAAAAGAGCAGCATCGGCATGCTTTTCACGTCGTTTGGTAGAAATCCACGCGCGCGTTCTGCCAAAAGCACCATTTGCATGCATATCGTGTGGTTTTGCAGAAAACTGCGTCCGCGTCTACCAAAAGATGCATGCGCATGCTTAAAACGCGTTTTGGCACAAATCCATGTGCGGGTGCTAAAAAGAGCAGCATCGCATGCTTTTCCACGTCGTTTGGTAGAAATCCACGCGCGCGTTCTGCCAAAAGCACCATTTGCATGCATATCGTGTGGTTTTGCAGAAAACTGCGTCCGCGTCTACCAAAAGATGCATGCGCATGCTTAAAACGCGTTTTGGCACAAATCCATGTGCGGGTGCTAAAAAGAGCAGCATCGGCATGCTTTTCACGTCGTTTGGTAGAAATCCACACGCGCGTTCTGCCAAAAGCACCATTTGCATGCCTATCGTGTGGTTTTGCAGAAAACTGCGTCCGCGTCTACCAAAAGATGCATGCGCATGCTTAAAAACGCGCTTTGGCACAAATCCATGTGCGGATGTTAAAAAGAGCAGCATCGGCATGCTTTTCACGTCGTTTGGTAGAAATCCACACGCGCGTTCTGCCAAAAGCACCATTTGCATGCATATCGTGTGGTTTTGCAGAAAACTGCGTCCGCGTCTACCAAAAGATGCATGCGCATGCTTAAAACGCGCTTGGCACAAATCCATGTGCGGATGTTAAAAAGAGCAGCATCGCATGCTTTTCACGTCGTTTGGTAGAAATCCACGCGCGCGTTCTGCCAAAAGCACCATTTGCATGCATATCGTGTGGTTTTGCAGAAAACTGCGTCGCGTCTACCAAAAGATGCATGCGCATGCTTAAAACGCGTTTTGGCACAAATCCATGTGCGGGTGCTAAAAAGAGCAGCATCGGCATGCTTTTCACGTCGTTTGGTAGAAATCCACACGCGCGTTCTGCCAAAAGCACCATTTGCATGCATATCGTGTGGTTTTGCAGAAAACTGCGTCCGCGTCTACCAAAAGATGCATGGCATGCTTAAAACGCGTTTTGGCACATATCCATGTGCGGGTGCTAAAAAGAGCAGCATCGGCATGCTTTTCACGTCGTTTGGTAGAAATCCACACGCGCGTTCTGCCAAAAGCACCATTTGCATGCATATCGTGTGGTTTTGCAGAAAACTGCGTCCGCGTCTACCAAAAGATGCATGCGCATGCTTAAAACGCGCTTTGGCACAAATCCATGTGCGGGTGCTAAAAAGAGCAGCATCGGCATGCTTTTCACGTCGTTTGGTAGAAATCCACACGCGCGTTCTGCCAAAAGCACCATTTGCATGCCTATCGTGTGGTTTTGCAGAAAACTGCGTCCGCGTCTACCAAAACATGCATGCGCATGCTTAAAACGCGTTTTGGCACAAATCCATGTGCGGGTGCTAAAAAGAGCAGCATCGGCATGCTTTTCACGTCGTTTGGTAGAAATCCACACGCGCGTTCTGCCAAAAGCACCATTTGCATGCATATCGTGTGGTTTTGCAGAAAACTGCGTCCGCGTCTACCAAAAGATGCATGTGCATGCTAAAAACGCGTTTTGGCACAAATCCATGTGCGGGTGCTAAAAAGAGCAGCATCGGCATGCTTTTCACGTCGTTTGGTAGAAATCCATGCGCGCGTTCTGCCAAAAGCACCATTTGCATGCCTATCGTGTGGTTTTGCAGAAAACTGCGTCCGCGTCTACCAAAAGATGCATGCGCATGCTTAAAACGCGTTTTGGCACAAATCCATGTGCGGATGTTAAAAAGAGCAGCATCGGCATGCTTTTCACGTCGTTTGGTAGAAATCCACGCGCGCGTTCTGCCAAAAGCACCATTTGCATGCATATCGTGTGGTTTTGCAGAAAACTGCGTCCGCGTCTACCAAAAGATGCATGCGCATGCTTAAAACGCGTTTTGGCACAAATCCATGTGCGGGTGCTAAAAAGAGCAGCATCGGCATGCTTTTCACGTCGTTTGGTAGAAATCCACACGCGCGTTCTGCAAAAGCACCATTTGCATGCCTATCGTGTGGTTTTGCAGAAAACTGCGTCCGCGTCTACCAAAAGATGCATGCGCATGCTTAAAACGCGCTTTGGCACAAATCCATGTGCGGATGTTAAAAAGAGCAGCATCGGCATGCTTTTCACGTCGTTTGGTAGAAATCCACGCGCGCGTTCTGCCAAAAGCACCATTTGCATGCATATCGTGTGGTTTTGCAGAAAACTGCGTCCGCGTCTACCAAAAGATGCATGCGCATGCTTAAAACGCGTTTTGGCACAAATCCATGTGCGGGTGCTAAAAAGAGCAGCATCGGCATGCTTTTCACGTCGTTTGGTAGAAATCCACACGCGCGTTCTGCCAAAAGCACCATTTGCATGCCTATCGTGTGGTTTTGCAGAAAACTGCGTCCGCGTCTACCAAAAGATGCATGCGCATGCTTAAAACGCGCTTTGGCACAAATGCATGTGCGGGTGCTAAAAAGAGCAGCATCGGCATGCTTTTCACGTCGTTTGGTAGAAATCCACACGCGCGTTCTGCCAAAAGCACCATTTGCATGCCTATCGTGTGGTTTTGCAGAAAACTGCGTCCGCGTCTACCAAAACATGCATGCGCATGCTTAAAACGCGTTTTGGCACAAATCCATGTGCGGGTGCTAAAAAGAGCAGCATCGGCATGCTTTTCACGTCGTTTGGTAGAAATCCACACGCGCGTTCTGCCAAAAGCACCATTTGCATTCCTATCGTGTGGTTTTGCAGAAAACTGCGTCCGCGTCTACCAAAAGATGCATGCACATGCTTAAAACGCGCTTTGGCACAAATCCATGTGCGGATGTTAAAAAGAGCAGCATCGGCATGCTTTTCACGTCGTTTGGTAGAAATCCACACGCGCGTTCTGCCAAAAGCACCATTTGCATGCCTATCGTGTGGTTTTGCAGAAAACTGCGTCCGCGTCTACCAAAAGATGCATGCGCATGCTTAAAACGCGTTTTGGCACAAATCCATGTGCGGGTGCTAAAAAGAGCAGCATCGGCATGCTTTTCACGTCGTTTGGTAGAAATCCACGCGCGCGTTCTGCCAAAAGCACCATTTGCATGCATATCGTGTGGTTTTGCAGAAAACTGCGTCCGCGTCTACCAAAAGATGCATGCGCATGCTTAAAACGCGCTTTGGCACAAATCCATGTGCGGATGTTAAAAAGAGCAGCATCGGCATGCTTTTCACGTCGTTTGGTAGAAATCCACGCGCGCGTTCTGCCAAAAGCACCATTTGCATGCATATCGTGTGGTTTTGCAGAAAACTGCGTCCGCGTCTACCAAAAGATGCATGCTCATGCTTAAAACGCGTTTTGGCACAAATCCATGTGCGGGTGCTAAAAAGAGCAGCATCGGCATGCTTTTCACGTCGTTTGGTAGAAATGCACACGCGCGTTCTGCCAAAAGCACCATTTGCATGCATATCGTGTGGTTTTGCAGAAAACTGCGTCCGCGTCTACCAAAAGATGCATGCGCATGCTTAAAACGCACTTTGGCACAAATCCATGTGCGGGTGCTAAAAAGAGCAGCATCGGCATGCTTTTCACGTCGTTTGGTAGAAATCCACGCGCGCGTTCTGCCAAAAGCACCATTTGCATGCCTATCGTGTGGTTTTGCAGAAAACTGAGTCCGCGTCTACCAAAAGATGCATGCGCATGCTTAAAACGCGTTTTGGCACAAATCCATGTGCGGGTGCTAAAAAGAGCAGCATCGGCATGCTTTTCACGTCGTTTGGTAGAAATCCACACGCGCGTTCTGCCAAAAGCACCATTTGCATGCCTATCGTGTGGTTTTGCAGAAAACTGCGTCTACCAAAAGATGCATGCGCATGCTTAAAACGCGTTTTGGCACAAATCCATGTGCGGATGTTAAAAAGAGCAGCATCGGCATGCTTTTCACGTCGTTTGGTAGAAATCCACGCGCGCGTTCTGCCAAAAGCACCATTTGCATGCATATCGTGTGGTTTTGCAGAAAACTGCGTCCGCGTCTACCAAAAGATGCATGCGCATGCTTAAAACGCGTTTTGGCACAAATCCATGTGCGGGTGCTAAAAAGAGCAGCATCGGCATGCTTTTCACGTCGTTTGGTAGAAATCCACACGCGCGTTCTGCCAAAAGCACCATTTGCATGCCTATCGTGTGGTTTTGCAGAAAACTGCGTCCGCGTCTACCAAAAGATGCATGCGCATGCTTAAAACGCGCTTTGGCACAAATCCATGTGCGGGTGCTAAAAAGAGCAGCATCGGCATGCTTTTCACGTCGTTTGGTAGAAATCCACACGCGCGTTCTGCCAAAAGCACCATTTGCATGCATATCGTGTGGTTTTGCAGAAAACTGCGTCCGCGTCTACCAAAAGATGCATGCGCATGCTTAAAACGCGTTTTGGCACAAATCCATGTGCGGGTGCTAAAAAGAGCAGCATCGGCATGCTTTTCACGTCGTTTGGTAGAAATCCACACGCGTTCTGCCAAAAGCACCATTTGCATGCATATCGTGTGGTTTTGCAGAAAACTGCGTCCGCGTCTACCAAAAGATGCATGTGCATGCTAAAAACGCGTTTTGGCACAAATCCATGTGCGGGTGCTAAAAAGAGCAGCATCGGCATGCTTTTCACGTCGTTTGGTAGAAATCCACGCGCGCGTTCTGCCAAAAGCACCATTTGCATGCCTATCGTGTGGTTTTGCAGAAAACTGCGTCCGCGTCTACCAAAAGATGCATGCGCATGCTTAAAACGCGTTTTGGCACAAATCCATGTGCGGATGTTAAAAAGAGCAGCATCGGCATGCTTTTCACGTCGTTTGGTAGAAATCCACGCGCGCGTTCTGCCAAAAGCACCATTTGCATGCATATCGTGTGGTTTTGCAGAAAACTGCGTCCGCGTCTACCAAAAGATGCATGCGCATGCTTAAAACGCGTTTTGGCACAAATCCATGTGCGGGTGCTAAAAAGAGCAGCATCGGCATGCTTTTCACGTCGTTTGGTAGAAATCCACACGCGCGTTCTGCCAAAAGCACCATTTGCATGCCTATCGTGTGGTTTTGCAGAAAACTGCGTCCGCGTCTACCAAAAGATGCATGCGCATGCTTAAAACGCGCTTTGGCACAAATCCATGTGCGGATGTTAAAAAGAGCAGCATCGGCATGCTTTTCACGTCGTTTGGTAGAAATCCACGCGCGCGTTCTGCCAAAAGCACCATTTGCATGCATATCGTGTGGTTTTGCAGAAAACTGCGTCCGCGTCTACCAAAAGATGCATGCGCATGCTTAAAACGCGTTTTGGCACAAATCCATGTGCGGGTGCTAAAAAGAGCAGCATCGGCATGCTTTTCACGTCGTTTGGTAGAAATCCACGCGCGCGTTCTGCCAAAAGCACCATTTGCATGCATATCGTGTGGTTTTGCAGAAAACTGCGTCCGCGTCTACCAAAAGATGCATGCGCATGCTTAAAACGCGTTTTGGCACAAATCCATGTGCGGGTGCTAAAAAGAGCAGCATCGGCATGCTTTTCACGTCGTTTGGTAGAAATCCACACGCGCGTTCTGCCAAAAGCACCATTTGCATGCCTATCGTGTGGTTTTGCAGAAAACTGCGTCCGCGTCTACCAAAAGATGCATGCGCATGCTTAAAACGCGCTTTGGCACAAATCCATGTGCGGATGTTAAAAAGAGCAGCATCGGCATGCTTTTCACGTCGTTTGGTAGAAATCCACACGCGCGTTCTGCCAAAAGCACCATTTGCATGCATATCGTGTGGTTTTGCAGAAAACTGCGTCCGCGTCTACCAAAAGATGCATGCGCATGCTTAAAACGCGCTTTGGCACAAATCCATGTGCGGATGTTAAAAAGAGCAGCATCGGCATGCTTTTCACGTCGTTTGGTAGAAATCCACGCGCGCGTTCTGCCAAAAGCACCATTTGCATGCATATCGTGTGGTTTTGCAGAAAACTGCGTCCGCGTCTACCAAAAGATGCATGCGCATGCTTAAAACGCGTTTTGGCACAAATCCATGTGCGGGTGCTAAAAAGAGCAGCATCGGCATGCTTTTCACGTCGTTTGGTAGAAATCCACACGCGCGTTCTGCCAAAAGCACCATTTGCATGCATATCGTGTGGTTTTGCAGAAAACTGCGTCCGCGTCTACCAAAAGATGCATGCGCATGCTTAAAACGCGTTTTGGCACATATCCATGTGCGGGTGCTAAAAAGAGCAGCATCGGCATGCTTTTCACGTCGTTTGGTAGAAATCCACACGCGCGTTCTGCCAAAAGCACCATTTGCATGCATATCGTGTGGTTTTGCAGAAAACTGCGTCCGCGTCTACCAAAAGATGCATGCGCATGCTTAAAACGCGCTTTGGCACAAATCCATGTGCGGGTGCTAAAAAGAGCAGCATCGGCATGCTTTTCACGTCGTTTGGTAGAAATCCACACGCGCGTTCTGCCAAAAGCACCATTTGCATGCCTATCGTGTGGTTTTGCAGAAAACTGCGTCCGCGTCTACCAAAACATGCATGCGCATGCTTAAAACGCGTTTTGGCACAAATCCATGTGCGGGTGCTAAAAAGAGCAGCATCGGCATGCTTTTCACGTCGTTTGGTAGAAATCCACACGCGCGTTCTGCCAAAAGCACCATTTGCATGCATATCGTGTGGTTTTGCAGAAAACTGCGTCCGCGTCTACCAAAAGATGCATGTGCATGCTAAAAACGCGTTTTGGCACAAATCCATGTGCGGGTGCTAAAAAGAGCAGCATCGGCATGCTTTTCACGTCGTTTGGTAGAAATCCATGCGCGCGTTCTGCCAAAAGCACCATTTGCATGCCTATCGTGTGGTTTTGCAGAAAACTGCGTCCGCGTCTACCAAAAGATGCATGCGCATGCTTAAAACGCGTTTTGGCACAAATCCATGTGCGGATGTTAAAAAGAGCAGCATCGGCATGCTTTTCACGTCGTTTGGTAGAAATCCACGCGCGCGTTCTGCCAAAAGCACCATTTGCATGCATATCGTGTGGTTTTGCAGAAAACTGCGTCCGCGTCTACCAAAAGATGCATGCGCATGCTTAAAACGCGTTTTGGCACAAATCCATGTGCGGGTGCTAAAAAGAGCAGCATCGGCATGCTTTTCACGTCGTTTGGTAGAAATCCACACGCGCGTTCTGCAAAAAGCACCATTTGCATGCCTATCGTGTGGTTTTGCAGAAAACTGCGTCCGCGTCTACCAAAAGATGCATGCGCATGCTTAAAACGCGCTTTGGCACAAATCCATGTGCGGATGTTAAAAAGAGCAGCATCGGCATGCTTTTCACGTCGTTTGGTAGAAATCCACGCGCGCGTTCTGCCAAAAGCACCATTTGCATGCATATCGTGTGGTTTTGCAGAAAACTGCGTCCGCGTCTACCAAAAGATGCATGTGCATGCTAAAAACGCGTTTTGGCACAAATCCATGTGCGGGTGCTAAAAAAAGCAGCATCGGCATGCTTTTCACGTCGTTTGGTAGAAATCCATGCGCGCGTTCTGCCAAAAGCACCATTTGCATGCCTATCGTGTGGTTTTGCAGAAAACTGCGTCCGCGTCTACCAAAAGATGCATGCGCATGCTTAAAACGCGTTTTGGCACAAATCCATGTGCGGATGTTAAAAAGAGCAGCATCGGCATGCTTTTCACGTCGTTTGGTAGAAATCCACGCGCGCGTTCTGCCAAAAGCACCATTTGCATGCATATCGTGTGGTTTTGCAGAAAACTGCGTCCGCGTCTACCAAAAGATGCATGCGCATGCTTAAAACGCGTTTTGGCACAAATCCATGTGCGGGTGCTAAAAAGAGCAGCATCGGCATGCTTTTCACGTCGTTTGGTAGAAATCCACACGCGCGTTCTGCAAAAAGCACCATTTGCATGCCTATCGTGTGGTTTTGCAGAAAACTGCGTCCGCGTCTACCAAAAGATGCATGCGCATGCTTAAAACGCGCTTTGGCACAAATCCATGTGCGGATGTTAAAAAGAGCAGCATCGGCATGCTTTTCACGTCGTTTGGTAGAAATCCACGCGCGCGTTCTGCCAAAAGCACCATTTGCATGCATATCGTGTGGTTTTGCAGAAAACTGCGTCCGCGTCTACCAAAAGATGCATGTGCATGCTAAAAACGCGTTTTGGCACAAATCCATGTGCGGATGTTAAAAAGAGCAGCATCGGCATGCTTTTCACGTCGTTTGGTAGAAATCCACGCGCGCGTTCTGCCAAAAGCACCATTTGCATGCATATCGTGTGGTTTTGCAGAAAACTGCGTCCGCGTCTACCAAAAGATGCATGCGCATGCTTAAAACGCGTTTTGGCACAAATCCATGTGCGGATGTTAAAAAGAGCAGCATCGGCATGCTTTTCACGTCGTTTGGTAGAAATCCACACGCGCGTTCTGCCAAAAGCACCATTTGCATGCATATCGTGTAGTTTTGCAGAAAACTGCGTCCGCGTCTACCAAAAGATGCATGCGCATGCTAAAAACGCGTTTTGGCACAAATCCATGTGCGGATGTTAAAAAGAGCAGCATCGGCATGCTTTTCACGTCGTTTGGTAGAAATCCACGCGCGCGTTCTGCCAAAAGCACCATTTGCATGCATATCGTGTGGTTTTGCAGAAAACTGCGTCCGCGTCTACCAAAAGATGCATGCGCATGCTTAAAACGCGTTTTGGCACAAATCCATGTGCGGGTGCTAAAAAGAGCAGCATCGGCATGCTTTTCACGTCGTTTGGTAGAAATCCACACGCGCGTTCTGCAAAAAGCACCATTTGCATGCCTATCGTGTGGTTTTGCAGAAAACTGCGTCCGCGTCTACCAAAAGATGCATGCGCATGCTTAAAACGCGCTTTGGCACAAATCCATGTGCGGATGTTAAAAAGAGCAGCATCGGCATGCTTTTCACGTCGTTTGGTAGAAATCCACGCGCGCGTTCTGCCAAAAGCACCATTTGCATGCATATCGTGTGGTTTTGCAGAAAACTGCGTCCGCGTCTACCAAAAGATGCATGCGCATGCTTAAAACGCGTTTTGGCACAAATCCATGTGCGGGTGCTAAAAAGAGCAGCATCGGCATGCTTTTCACGTCGTTTGGTAGAAATCCACACGCGCGTTCTGCCAAAAGCACCATTTGCATGCCTATCGTGTGGTTTTGCAGAAAACTGCGTCCGCGTCTACCAAAAGATGCATGCGCATGCTTAAAACGCGCTTTGGCACAAATCCATGTGCGGATGTTAAAAAGAGCAGCATCGGCATGCTTTTCACGTCGTTTGGTAGAAATCCACACGCGCGTTCTGCCAAAAGCACCATTTGCATGCATATCGTGTGGTTTTGCAGAAAACTGCGTCCGCGTCTACCAAAAGATGCATGTGCATGCTAAAAACGCGTTTTGGCACAAATCCATGTGCGGATGTTAAAAAGAGCAGCATCGGTATGCTTTTCACGTCGTTTGGTAGAAATCCACACGCGCGTTCTGCCAAAAGCACCATTTGCATGCATATCGTGTGGTTTTGCAGAAAACTGCGTCCGCGTCTACCAAAAGATGCATGCGCATGCTTAAAACGCGCTTTGGCACAAATCCATGTGCGGGTGCTAAAAAGAGCAGCATCGGCATGCTTTTCACGTCGTTTGGTAGAAATCCACACGCGCGTTCTGCCAAAAGCACCATTTGCATGCCTATCGTGTGGTTTTGCAGAAAACTGCGTCCGCGTCTACCAAAACATGCATGCGCATGCTTAAAACGCGTTTTGGCACAAATCCATGTGCGGGTGCTAAAAAGAGCAGCATCGGCATGCTTTTCACGTCGTTTGGTAGAAATCCACACGCGCGTTCTGCCAAAAGCACCATTTGCATGCATATCGTGTGGTTTTGCAGAAAACTGCGTCCGCGTCTACCAAAAGATGCATGTGCATGCTAAAAACGCGTTTTGGCACAAATCCATGTGCGGGTGCTAAAAAGAGCAGCATCGGCATGCTTTTCACGTCGTTTGGTAGAAATCCATGCGCGCGTTCTGCCAAAAGCACCATTTGCATGCCTATCGTGTGGTTTTGCAGAAAACTGCGTCCGCGTCTACCAAAAGATGCATGCGCATGCTTAAAACGCGTTTTGGCACAAATCCATGTGCGGATGTTAAAAAGAGCAGCATCGGCATGCTTTTCACCTCGTTTGGTAGAAATCCACGCGCGCGTTCTGCCAAAAGCACCATTTGCATGCATATCGTGTGGTTTTGCAGAAAACTGCGTCCGCGTCTACCAAAAGATGCATGCGCATGCTTAAAACGCGTTTTGGCACAAATCCATGTGCGGGTGCTAAAAAGAGCAGCATCGGCATGCTTTTCACGTCGTTTGGTAGAAATCCACACGCGCGTTCTGCAAAAAGCACCATTTGCATGCCTATCGTGTGGTTTTGCAGAAAACTGCGTCCGCGTCTACCAAAAGATGCATGCGCATGCTTAAAACGCGCTTTGGCACAAATCCATGTGCGGATGTTAAAAAGAGCAGCATCGGCATGCTTTTCACGTCGTTTGGTAGAAATCCACGCGCGCGTTCTGCCAAAAGCACCATTTGCATGCATATCGTGTGGTTTTGCAGAAAACTGCGTCCGCGTCTACCAAAAGATGCATGTGCATGCTAAAAACGCGTTTTGGCACAAATCCATGTGCGGATGTTAAAAGAGCAGCATCGGCATGCTTTTCACGTCGTTTGGTAGAAATCCACGCGCGCGTTCTGCCAAAAGCACCATTTGCATGCATATCGTGTGGTTTTGCAGAAAACTGCGTCCGCGTCTACCAAAAGATGCATGCGCATGCTTAAAACGCGTTTTGGCACAAATCCATGTGCGGATGTTAAAAAGAGCAGCATCGGCATGCTTTTCACGTCGTTTGGTAGAAATCCACACGCGCGTTCTGCCAAAAGCACCATTTGCATGCATATCGTGTAGTTTTGCAGAAAACTGCGTCCGCGTCTACCAAAAGATGCATGCGCATGCTAAAAACGCGTTTTGGCACAAATCCATGTGCGGATGTTAAAAAGAGCAGCATCGGCATGCTTTTCACGTCGTTTGGTAGAAATCCACACGCGCGTTCTGCCAAAAGCACCATTTGCATGCATATCGTGTGGTTTTGCAGAAAACTGCGTCCGCGTCTACCAAAAGATGCATGTGCATGCTAAAAACGCGTTTTGGCACAAATCCATGTGCGGGTGCTAAAAAGAGCAGCATCGGCATGCTTTTCACGTCGTTTGGTAGAAATCCACACGCGCGTTCTGCCAAAAGCACCATTTGCATGCCTATCGTGTGGTTTTGCAGAAAACTGCGTCCGCGTCTACCAAAAGATGCATGCGCATGCTTAAAACGCGCTTTGGCACAAATCCATGTGCGGGTGCTAAAAAGAGCAGCATCGGCATGCTTTTCACGTCGTTTGGTAGAAATCCACACGCGCGTTCTGCCAAAAGCACCATTTGCATGCCTATCGTGTGGTTTTGCAGAAAACTGCGTCCGCGTCTACCAAAAGATGCATGCGCATGCTTAAAACGCGTTTTGGCACAAATCCATGTGCGGGTGCTAAAAAGAGCAGCATCGGCATGCTTTTCACGTCGTTTGGTAGAAATCCACACGCGCGTTCTGCCAAAAGCACCATTTGCATGCATATCGTGTGGTTTTGCAGAAAACTGCGTCCGCGTCTACCAAAAGATGCATGTGCATGCTAAAAACGCGTTTTGGCACAAATCCATGTGCGGGTGCTAAAAAGAGCAGCATCGGCATGCTTTTCACGTCGTTTGGTAGAAATCCATGCGCGCGTTCTGCCAAAAGCACCATTTGCATGCCTATCGTGTGGTTTTGCAGAAAACTGCGTCCGCGTCTACCAAAAGATGCATGCGCATGCTTAAAACGCGTTTTGGCACAAATCCATGTGCGGATGTTAAAAAGAGCAGCATCGGCATGCTTTTCACGTCGTTTGGTAGAAATCCACGCGCGCGTTCTGCCAAAAGCACCATTTGCATGCATATCGTGTGGTTTTGCAGAAAACTGCGTCCGCGTCTACCAAAAGATGCATGCGCATGCTTAAAACGCGTTTTGGCACAAATCCATGTGCGGGTGCTAAAAAGAGCAGCATCGGCATGCTTTTCACGTCGTTTGGTAGAAATCCACACGCGCGTTCTGCAAAAAGCACCATTTGCATGCCTATCGTGTGGTTTTGCAGAAAACTGCGTCCGCGTCTACCAAAAGATGCATGCGCATGCTTAAAACGCGCTTTGGCACAAATCCATGTTCGGATGTTAAAAAGAGCAGCATCGGCATGCTTTTCACGTCGTTTGGTAGAAATCCACGCGCGCGTTCTGCCAAAAGCACCATTTGCATGCATATCGTGTGGTTTTGCAGAAAACTGCGTCCGCGTCTACCAAAAGATGCATGCGCATGCTTAAAACGCGTTTTGGCACAAATCCATGTGCGGGTGCTAAAAAGAGCAGCATCGGCATGCTTTTCACGTCGTTTGGTAGAAATCCACACGCGCGTTCTGCCAAAAGCACCATTTGCATGCCTATCGTGTGGTTTTGCAGAAAACTGCGTCCGCGTCTACCAAAAGATGCATGCGCATGCTTAAAACGCGCTTTGGCACAAATCCATGTGCGGATGTTAAAAAGAGCAGCATCGGCATGCTTTTCACGTCGTTTGGTAGAAATCCACACGCGCGTTCTGCCAAAAGCACCATTTGCATGCATATCGTGTGGTTTTGCAGAAAACTGCGTCCGCGTCTACCAAAAGATGCATGCGCATGCTAAAAACGCGTTTTGGCACAAATCCATGTGCGGATGTTAAAAAGAGCAGCATCGGCATGCTTTTCACGTCGTTTGGTAGAAATCCACACGCGCGTTCTGCCAAAAGCACCATTTGCATGCATATCGTGTGGTTTTGCAGAAAACTGCGTCCGCGTCTACCAAAAGATGCATGTGCATGCTAAAAACGCGTTTTGGCACAAATCCATGTGCGGATGTTAAAAAGAGCAGCATCGGCATGCTTTTCACGTCGTTTGGTAGAAATCCACACGCGCGTTCTGCCAAAAGCACCATTTGCATGCATATCGTGTGGTTTTGCAGAAAACTGCGTCCGCGTCTACCAAAAGATGCATGTGCATGCTAAAAACGCGTTTTGGCACAAATCCATGTGCGGATGTTAAAAAGAGCAGCATCGGCATGCTTTTCACGTCGTTTGGTAGAAATCCACACGCGCGTTCTGCCAAAAGCACCATTTGCATGCATATCGTGTGGTTTTGCAGAAAACTGCGTCCGCGTCTACCAAAAGATGCATGTGCATGCTAAAAACGCGTTTTGGCACAAATCCATGTGCGGGTGCTAAAAAGAGCAGCATCGGCATGCTTTTCACGTCGTTTGGTAGAAATCCACACGCGCGTTCTGCCAAAAGCACCATTTGCATGCCTATCGTGTGGTTTTGCAGAAAACTGCGTCCGCGTCTACCAAAAGATGCATGCGCATGCTTAAAACGCGCTTTGGCACAAATCCATGTGCGGATGTTAAAAAGAGCAGCATCGGCATGCTTTTCACGTCGTTTGGTAGAAATCCACACGCGCGTTCTGCCAAAAGCACCATTTGCATGCATATCGTGTGGTTTTGCAGAAAACTGCGTCCGCGTCTACCAAAAGATGCATGTGCATGCTAAAAACGCGTTTTGGCACAAATCCATGGGCGGATGTTAAAAAGAGCAGCGTCGGCATGCTTTTCACGTCGTTTGGTAGAAATCCACACGCGCGTTCTGCCAAAAGCACCATTTGCATGCATATCGTGTGGTTTTGCAGAAAACTGCGTCCGCGTCTACCAAAAGATGCATGTGCATGCTAAAAACGCGTTTTGGCACAAATCCATGTGCGGGTGCTAAAAAGAGCAGCATCGGCATGCTTTTCACGTCGTTTGGTAGAAATCCATGCGCGCGTTCTGCCAAAAGCACCATTTGCATGCCTATCGTGTGGTTTTGCAGAAAACTGCGTCCGCGTCTACCAAAAGATGCATGCGCATGCTTAAAACGCGTTTTGGCACAAATCCATGTGCGGATGTTAAAAAGAGCAGCATCGGCATGCTTTTCACGTCGTTTGGTAGAAATCCACGCGCGCGTTCTGCCAAAAGCACCATTTGCATGCATATCGTGTGGTTTTGCAGAAAACTGCGTCCGCGTCTACCAAAAGATGCATGCGCATGCTTAAAACGCGCTTTGGCACAAATACATGTTCGGATGTTAAAAAGAGCAGCATCGGCATGCTTTTCACGTCGTTTGGTAGAAATCCACGCGCGCGTTCTGCCAAAAGCACCATTTGCATGCATATCGTGTGGTTTTGCAGAAAACTGCGTCCGCGTCTACCAAAAGATGCATGCGCATGCTTAAAACGCGTTTTGGCACAAATCCATGTGCGGGTGCTAAAAAGAGCAGCATCGGCATGCTTTTCACGTCGTTTGGTAGAAATCCACACGCGCGTTCTGCCAAAAGCACCATTTGCATGCCTATCGTGTGGTTTTGCAGAAAACTGCGTCCGCGTCTACCAAAAGATGCATGCGCATGCTTAAAACGCGCTTTGGCACAAATCCATGTGCGGATGTTAAAAAGAGCAGCATCGGCATGCTTTTCACGTCGTTTGGTAGAAATCCACACGCGCGTTCTGCCAAAAGCACCATTTGCATGCATATCGTGTGGTTTTGCAGAAAACTGCGTCCGCGTCTACCAAAAGATGCATGCGCATGCTAAAAACGCGTTTTGGCACAAATCCATGTGCGGATGTTAAAAAGAGCAGCATCGGCATGCTTTTCACGTCGTTTGGTAGAAATCCACACGCGCGTTCTGCCAAAAGCACCATTTGCATGCATATCGTGTGGTTTTGCAGAAAACTGCGTCCGCGTCTACCAAAAGATGCATGTGCATGTTAAAAACGCGTTTTGGCACAAATCCATGTGCGGATGTTAAAAAGAGCAGCATCGGCATGCTTTTCACGTCGTTTGGTAGAAATCCACACGCGCGTTCTGCCAAAAGCACCATTTGCATGCATATCGTGTGGTTTTGCAGAAAACTGCGTCCGCGTCTACCAAAAGATGCATGTGCATGCTAAAAACGCGTTTTGGCACAAATCCATGTGCGGATGTTAAAAAGAGCAGCATCGGCATGCTTTTCACGTCGTTTGGTAGAAATCCACACGCGCGTTCTGCCAAAAGCACCATTTGCATGCATATCGTGTGGTTTTGCAGAAAACTGCGTCCGCGTCTACCAAAAGATGCATGTGCATGCTAAAAACGCGTTTTGGCACAAATCCATGTGCGGGTGCTAAAAAGAGCAGCATCGGCATGCTTTTCACGTCGTTTGGTAGAAATCCACACGCGCGTTCTGCCAAAAGCACCATTTGCATGCCTATCGTGTGGTTTTGCAGAAAACTGCGTCCGCGTCTACCAAAAGATGCATGCGCATGCTTAAAACGCGCTTTGGCACAAATCCATGTGCGGATGTTAAAAAGAGCAGCATCGGCATGCTTTTCACGTCGTTTGGTAGAAATCCACACGCGCGTTCTGCCAAAAGCACCATTTGCATGCATATCGTGTGGTTTTGCAGAAAACTGCGTCCGCGTCTACCAAAAGATGCATGTGCATGCTAAAAACGCGTTTTGGCACAAATCCATGTGCGGATGTTAAAAAGAGCAGCATCGGCATGCTTTTCACGTCGTTTGGTAGAAATCCACACGCGCGTTCTGCCAAAAGCACCATTTTCATGCATATCGTGTGGTTTTGCAGAAAACTGCGTCCGCGTCTACCAAAAGATGCATGTGCATGCTAAAAACGCGTTTTGGCACAAATCCATGTGCGGGTGCTAAAAAGAGCAGCATCGGCATGCTTTTCACGTCGTTTGGTAGAAATCCACGCGCGCGTTCTGCCAAAAGCACCATTTGCATGCCTATCGTGTGGTTTTGCAGAAAACTGCGTCCGCGTCTACCAAAAGATGCATGCGCATGCTTAAAACGCGTTTTGGCACAAATCCATGTGCGGATGTTAAAAAGAGCAGCATCGGCATGCTTTTCACGTCGTTTGGTAGAAATCCACGCGCGCGTTCTGCCAAAAGCACCATTTGCATGCATATCGTGTGGTTTTGCAGAAAACTGCGTCCGCGTCTACCAAAAGATGCATGCGCATGCTTAAAACGCGTTTTGGCACAAATCCATGTGCGGGTGCTAAAAAGAGCAGCATCGGCATGCTTTTCACGTCGTTTGGTAGAAATCCACACGCGCGTTCTGCCAAAAGCACCATTTGCATGCCTATCGTGTGGTTTTGCAGAAAACTGCGTCCGCGTCTACCAAAAGATGCATGCGCATGCTTAAAACGCGCTTTGGCACAAATCCATGTGCGGATGTTAAAAAGCGCAGCATCGGCATGCTTTTCACGTCGTTTGGTAGAAATCCACGCGCGCGTTCTGCCAAAAGCACCATTTGCATGCATATCGTGTGGTTTTGCAGAAAACTGCGTCCGCGTCTACCAAAAGATGCATGCGCATGCTAAAAACGCGTTTTGGCACAAATCCATGTGCGGATGTTAAAAAGAGCAGCATCGGCATGCTTTTCTCGTCGTTTGGTAGAAATCCACACGCGCGTTCTGCCAAAAGCACCATTTGCATGCATATCGTGTGGTTTTGCAGAAAACTGCGTCCGCGTCTACCAAAAGATGCATGTGCATGTTAAAAACGCGTTTTGGCACAAATCCATGTGCGGATGTTAAAAAGAGCAGCATCGGCATGCTTTTCACGTCGTTTGGTAGAAATCCACACGCGCGTTCTGCCAAAAGCACCATTTGCATGCATATCGTGTGGTTTTGCAGAAAACTGCGTCCGCGTCTACCAAAAGATGCATGTGCATGCTAAAAACGCGTTTTGGCACAAATCCATGTGCGGATGTTAAAAAGAGCAGCATCGGCATGCTTTTCACGTCGTTTGGTAGAAATCCACACGCGCGTTCTGCCAAAAGCACCATTTGCATGCATATCGTGTGGTTTTGCAGAAAACTGCGTCCGCGTCTACCAAAAGATGCATGTGCATGCTAAAAACGCGTTTTGGCACAAATCCATGTGCGGGTGCTAAAAAGAGCAGCATCGGCATGCTTTTCACGTCGTTTGGTAGAAATCCACACGCGCGTTCTGCCAAAAGCACCATTTGCATGCCTATCGTGTGGTTTTGCAGAAAACTGCGTCCGCGTCTACCAAAAGATGCATGCGCATGCTTAAAACGCGCTTTGGCACAAATCCATGTGCGGATGTTAAAAAGAGCAGCATCGGCATGCTTTTCACGTCGTTTGGTAGAAATCCACACGCGCGTTCTGCCAAAAGCACCATTTGCATGCATATCGTGTGGTTTTGCAGAAAACTGCGTCCGCGTCTACCAAAAGATGCATGCGCATGCTTAAAACGCGCTTTGGCACAAATCCATGTGCGGATGTTAAAAAGAGCAGCATCGGCATGCTTTTCACGTCGTTTGGTAGAAATCCACACGCGCGTTCTGCCAAAAGCACCATTTGCATGCATATCGTGTGGTTTTGCAGAAAACTGCGTCCGCGTCTACCAAAAGATGCATGTGCATGCTAAAAACGCGTTTTGGCACAAATCCATGTGCGGATGTTAAAAAGAGCAGCATCGGCATGCTTTTCACGTCGTTTGGTAGAAATCCACACGCGCGTTCTGCCAAAAGCACCATTTTCATGCATATCGTGTGGTTTTGCAGAAAACTGCGTCCGCGTCTACCAAAAGATGCATGTGCATGCTAAAAACGCGTTTTGGCACAAATCCATGTGCGGGTGCTAAAAAGAGCAGCATCGGCATGCTTTTCACGTCGTTTGGTAGAAATCCACGCGCGCGTTCTGCCAAAAGCACCATTTGCATGCCTATCGTGTGGTTTTGCAGAAAACTGCGTCCGCGTCTACCAAAAGATGCATGCGCATGCTTAAAACGCGTTTTGGCACAAATCCATGTGCGGATGTTAAAAAGAGCAGCATCGGCATGCTTTTCACGTCGTTTGGTAGAAATCCACGCGCGCGTTCTGCCAAAAGCACCATTTGCATGCATATCGTGTGGTTTTGCAGAAAACTGCGTCCGCGTCTACCAAAAGATGCATGCGCATGCTTAAAACGCGTTTTGGCACAAATCCATGTGCGGGTGCTAAAAAGAGCAGCATCGGCATGCTTTTCACGTCGTTTGGTAGAAATCCACACGCGCGTTCTGCCAAAAGCACCATTTGCATGCCTATCGTGTGGTTTTGCAGAAAACTGCGTCCGCGTCTACCAAAAGATGCATGCGCATGCTTAAAACGCGCTTTGGCACAAATCCATGTGCGGATGTTAAAAAGCGCAGCATCGGCATGCTTTTCACGTCGTTTGGTAGAAATCCACGCGCGCGTTCTGCCAAAAGCACCATTTGCATGCATATCGTGTGGTTTTGCAGAAAACTGCGTCCGCGTCTACCAAAAGATGCATGCGCATGCTAAAAACGCGTTTTGGCACAAATCCATGTGCGGATGTTAAAAAGAGCAGCATCGGCATGCTTTTCTCGTCGTTTGGTAGAAATCCACACGCGCGTTCTGCCAAAAGCACCATTTGCATGCATATCGTGTGGTTTTGCAGAAAACTGCGTCCGCGTCTACCAAAAGATGCATGTGCATGTTAAAAACGCGTTTTGGCACAAATCCATGTGCGGATGTTAAAAAGAGCAGCATCGGCATGCTTTTCACGTTCTTTGGTAGAAATCCACACGCGCGTTCTGCCAAAAGCACCATTTGCATGCATATCGTGTGGTTTTGCAGAAAACTGCGTCCGCGTCTACCAAAAGATGCATGTGCATGCTAAAAACGCGTTTTGGCACAAATCCATGTGCGGATGTTAAAAAGAGCAGCATCGGCATGCTTTTCACGTCGTTTGGTAGAAATCCACACGCGCGTTCTGCCAAAAGCACCATTTGCATGCATATCGTGTGGTTTTGCAGAAAACTGCGTCCGCGTCTACCAAAAGATGCATGTGCATGCTAAAAACGCGTTTTGGCACAAATCCATGTGCGGGTGCTAAAAAGAGCAGCATCGGCATGCTTTTCACGTCGTTTGGTAGAAATCCACACGCGCGTTCTGCCAAAAGCACCATTTGCATGCCTATCGTGTGGTTTTGCAGAAAACTGCGTCCGCGTCTACCAAAAGATGCATGCGCATGCTTAAAACGCGCTTTGGCACAAATCCATGTGCGGATGTTAAAAAGAGCAGCATCGGCATGCTTTTCACGTCGTTTGGTAGAAATCCACACGCGCGTTCTGCCAAAAGCACCATTTGCATGCATATCGTGTGGTTTTGCAGAAAACTGCGTCCGCGTCTACCAAAAGATGCATGTGCATGCTAAAAACGCGTTTTGGCACAAATCCATGTGCGGATGTTAAAAAGAGCAGCATCGGCATGCTTTTCACGTCGTTTGGTAGAAATCCACACGCGCGTTCTGCCAAAAGCACCATTTTCATGCATATCGTGTGGTTTTGCAGAAAACTGCGTCCGCGTCTACCAAAAGATGCATGTGCATGCTAAAAACGCGTTTTGGCACAAATCCATGTGCGGGTGCTAAAAAGAGCAGCATCGGCATGCTTTTCACGTCGTTTGGTAGAAATCCACGCGCGCGTTCTGCCAAAAGCACCATTTGCATGCCTATCGTGTGGTTTTGCAGAAAACTGCGTCCGCGTCTACCAAAAGATGCATGCGCATGCTTAAAACGCGTTTTGGCACAAATCCATGTGCGGATGTTAAAAAGAGCAGCATCGGCATGCTTTTCACGTCGTTTGGTAGAAATCCACGCGCGCGTTCTGCCAAAAGCACCATTTGCATGCATATCGTGTGGTTTTGCAGAAAACTGCGTCCGCGTCTACCAAAAGATGCATGCGCATGCTTAAAACGCGTTTTGGCACAAATCCATGTGCGGGTGCTAAAAAGAGCAGCATCGGCATGCTTTTCACGTCGTTTGGTAGAAATCCACACGCGCGTTCTGCCAAAAGCACCATTTGCATGCCTATCGTGTGGTTTTGCAGAAAACTGCGTCCGCGTCTACCAAAAGATGCATGCGCATGCTTAAAACGCGCTTTGGCACAAATCCATGTGCGGATGTTAAAAAGCGCAGCATCGGCATGCTTTTCACGTCGTTTGGTAGAAATCCACGCGCGCGTTCTGCCAAAAGCACCATTTGCATGCATATCGTGTGGTTTTGCAGAAAACTGCATCCGCGTCTACCAAAAGATGCATGCGCATGCTTAAAACGCGTTTTGGCACAAATCCATGTGCGGGTGCTAAAAAGAGCAGCATCGGCATGCTTTTCACGTCGTTTGGTAGAAATCCACACGCGCGTTCTGCAAAAAGCACCATTTGCATGCCTATCGTGTGGTTTTGCAGAAAACTGCGTCCGCGTCTACCAAAAGATGCATGCGCATGCTTAAAACGCGCTTTGGCACAAATCCATGTTCGGATGTTAAAAAGAGCAGCATCGGCATGCTTTTCACGTCGTTTGGTAGAAATCCACGCGCGCGTTCTGCCAAAAGCACCATTTGCATGCATATCGTGTGGTTTTGCAGAAAACTGCGTCCGCGTCTACCAAAAGATGCATGCGCATGCTTAAAACGCGTTTTGGCACAAATCCATGTGCGGGTGCTAAAAAGAGCAGCATCGGCATGCTTTTCACGTCGTTTGGTAGAAATCCACACGCGCGTTCTGCCAAAAGCACCATTTGCATGCCTATCGTGTGGTTTTGCAGAAAACTGCGTCCGCGTCTACCAAAAGATGCATGCGCATGCTTAAAACGCGCTTTGGCACAAATCCATGTGCGGATGTTAAAAAGAGCAGCATCGGCATGCTTTTCACGTCGTTTGGTAGAAATCCACACGCGCGTTCTGCCAAAAGCACCATTTGCATGCATATCGTGTGGTTTTGCAGAAAACTGCGTCCGCGTCTACCAAAAGATGCATGCGCATGCTAAAAACGCGTTTTGGCACAAATCCATGTGCGGATGTTAAAAAGAGCAGCATCGGCATGCTTTTCACGTCGTTTGGTAGAAATCCACACGCGCGTTCTGCCAAAAGCACCATTTGCATGCATATCGTGTGGTTTTGCAGAAAACTGCGTCCGCGTCTACCAAAAGATGCATGTGCATGCTAAAAACGCGTTTTGGCACAAATCCATGTGCGGATGTTAAAAAGAGCAGCATCGGCATGCTTTTCACGTCGTTTGGTAGAAATCCACACGCGCGTTCTGCCAAAAGCACCATTTGCATGCATATCGTGTGGTTTTGCAGAAAACTGCGTCCGCGTCTACCAAAAGATGCATGTGCATGCTAAAAACGCGTTTTGGCACAAATCCATGTGCGGATGTTAAAAAGAGCAGCATCGGCATGCTTTTCACGTCGTTTGGTAGAAATCCACACGCGCGTTCTGCCAAAAGCACCATTTGCATGCATATCGTGTGGTTTTGCAGAAAACTGCGTCCGCGTCTACCAAAAGATGCATGTGCATGCTAAAAACGCGTTTTGGCACAAATCCATGTGCGAATGTTAAAAAGAGCAGCATCGGCATGCTTTTCACGTCGTTTGGTAGAAATCCACACGCGCGTTCTGCCAAAAGCACCATTTGCATGCATATCGTGTGGTTTTGCAGAAAACTGCGTCCGCGTCTACCAAAAGATGCATGTGCATGCTAAAAACGCGTTTTGGCACAAATCCATGTGCGGATGTTAAAAAGAGCAGCATCGGCATGCTTTTCACGTCGTTTGGTAGAAATCCACGCGCGCGTTCTGCCAAAAGCACCATTTGCATGCATATCGTGTGGTTTTGCAGAAAACTGCGTCCGCGTCTACCAAAAGATGCATGCGCATGCTTAAAACGCGTTTTGGCACAAATCCATGTGCGGGTGCTAAAAAGAGCAGCATCGGCATGCTTTTCACGTCGTTTGGTAGAAATCCACACGCGCGTTCTGCCAAAAGCACCATTTGCATGCCTATCGTGTGGTTTTGCAGAAAACTGCGTCCGCGTCTACCAAAAGATGCATGCGCATGCTTAAAACGCGCTTTGGCACAAATCCATGTGCGGGTGCTAAAAAGAGCAGCATCGGCATGCTTTTCACGTCGTTTGGTAGAAATCCACACGCGCGTTCTGCCAAAAGCACCATTTGCATGCATATCGTGTGGTTTTGCAGAAAACTGCGTCCGCGTCTACCAAAAGATGCATGTGCATGCTAAAAACGCGTTTTGGCACAAATCCATGTGCGGGTGCTAAAAAGAGCAGCATCGGCATGCTTTTCACGTCGTTTGGTAGAAATCCACACGCGCGTTCTGCCAAAAGCACCATTTGCATTCCTATCGTGTGGTTTTGCAGAAAACTGCGTCCGCGTCTACCAAAAGATGCATGCACATGCTTAAAACGCGCTTTGGCACAAATCCATGTGCGGATGTTAAAAAGAGCAGCATCGGCATGCTTTTCACGTCGTTTGGTAGAAATCCACACGCGCGTTCTGCCAAAAGCACCATTTGCATGCCTATCGTGTGGTTTTGCAGAAAACTGCGTCCGCGTCTACCAAAAGATGCATGCGCATGCTTAAAACGCGTTTTGGCACAAATCCATGTGCGGGTGCTAAAAAGAGCAGCATCGGCATGCTTTTCACGTCGTTTGGTAGAAATCCACGCGCGCGTTCTGCCAAAAGCACCATTTGCATGCATATCGTGTGGTTTTGCAGAAAACTGCGTCCGCGTCTACCAAAAGATGCATGCGCATGCTTAAAACGCGCTTTGGCACAAATCCATGTGCGGATGTTAAAAAGAGCAGCATCGGCATGCTTTTCACGTCGTTTGGTAGAAATCCACGCGCGCGTTCTGCCAAAAGCACCATTTGCATGCATATCGTGTGGTTTTGCAGAAAACTGCGTCCGCGTCTACCAAAAGATGCATGCTCATGCTTAAAACGCGTTTTGGCACAAATCCATGTGCGGGTGCTAAAAAGAGCAGCATCGGCATGCTTTTCACGTCGTTTGGTAGAAATGCACACGCGCGTTCTGCCAAAAGCACCATTTGCATGCATATCGTGTGGTTTTGCAGAAAACTGCGTCCGCGTCTACCAAAAGATGCATGCGCATGCTTAAAACGCACTTTGGCACAAATCCATGTGCGGGTGCTAAAAAGAGCAGCATCGGCATGCTTTTCACGTCGTTTGGTAGAAATCCACGCGCGCGTTCTGCCAAAAGCACCATTTGCATGCCTATCGTGTGGTTTTGCAGAAAACTGAGTCCGCGTCTACCAAAAGATGCATGCGCATGCTTAAAACGCGTTTTGGCACAAATCCATGTGCGGGTGCTAAAAAGAGCAGCATCGGCATGCTTTTCACGTCGTTTGGTAGAAATCCACACGCGCGTTCTGCCAAAAGCACCATTTGCATGCCTATCGTGTGGTTTTGCAGAAAACTGCGTCTACCAAAAGATGCATGCGCATGCTTAAAACGCGTTTTGGCACAAATGCATGTGCGGATGTTAAAAAGAGCAGCATCGGCATGCTTTTCACGTCGTTTGGTAGAAATCCACGCGCGCGTTCTGCGAAAAGCACCATTTGCATGCATATCGTGTGGTTTTGCAGAAAACTGCGTCCGCGTCTACCAAAAGATGCATGTGCATGCTAAAAACGCGTTTTGGCACAAATCCATGTGCGGATGTTAAAAAGAGCAGCATCGGCATGCTTTTCACGTCGTTTGGTAGAAATCCACGCGCGCGTTCTGCCAAAAGCACCATTTGCATGCATATCGTGTGGTTTTGCAGAAAACTGCGTCCGCGTCTACCAAAAGATGCATGCGCATGCTTAAAACGCGTTTTGGCACAAATCCATGTGCGGGTGCTAAAAAGAGCAGCATCGGCATGCTTTTCACGTCGTTTGGTAGAAATCCACACGCGCGTTCTGCCAAAAGCACCATTTGCATGCCTATCGTGTGGTTTTGCAGAAAACTGCGTCCGCGTCTACCAAAAGATGCATGCGCATGCTTAAAACGCGCTTTGGCACAAATCCATGTGCGGGTGCTAAAAAGAGCAGCATCGGCATGCTTTTCACGTCGTTTGGTAGAAATCCACACGCGCGTTCTGCCAAAAGCACCATTTGCATGCATATCGTGTGGTTTTGCAGAAAACTGCGTCCGCGTCTACCAAAAGATGCATGCGCATGCTTAAAACGCGTTTTGGCACAAATCCATGTGCGGGTGCTAAAAAGAGCAGCATCGGCATGCTTTTCACGTCGTTTGGTAGAAATCCACACGCGTTCTGCCAAAAGCACCATTTGCATGCATATCGTGTGGTTTTGCAGAAAACTGCGTCCGCGTCTACCAAAAGATGCATGTGCATGCTAAAAACGCGTTTTGGCACAAATCCATGTGCGGGTGCTAAAAAGAGCAGCATCGGCATGCTTTTCACGTCGTTTGGTAGAAATCCACACGCGCGTTCTGCCAAAAGCACCATTTGCATTCCTATCGTGTGGTTTTGCAGAAAACTGCGTCCGCGTCTACCAAAAGATGCATGCACATGCTTAAAACGCGCTTTGGCACAAATCCATGTGCGGATGTTAAAAAGAGCAGCATCGGCATGCTTTTCACGTCGTTTGGTAGAAATCCACACGCGCGTTCTGCCAAAAGCACCATTTGCATGCCTATCGTGTGGTTTTGCAGAAAACTGCGTCCGCGTCTACCAAAAGATGCATGCGCATGCTTAAAACGCGTTTTGGCACAAATCCATGTGCGGGTGCTAAAAAGAGCAGCATCGGCATGCTTTTCACGTCGTTTGGTAGAAATCCACGCGCGCGTTCTGCCAAAAGCACCATTTGCATGCATATCGTGTGGTTTTGCAGAAAACTGCGTCCGCGTCTACCAAAAGATGCATGCGCATGCTTAAAACGCGCTTTGGCACAAATCCATGTGCGGATGTTAAAAAGAGCAGCATCGGCATGCTTTTCACGTCGTTTGGTAGAAATCCACGCGCGCGTTCTGCCAAAAGCACCATTTGCATGCATATCGTGTGGTTTTGCAGAAAACTGCGTCCGCGTCTACCAAAAGATGCATGCTCATGCTTAAAACGCGTTTTGGCACAAATCCATGTGCGGGTGCTAAAAAGAGCAGCATCGGCATGCTTTTCACGTCGTTTGGTAGAAATGCACACGCGCGTTCTGCCAAAAGCACCATTTGCATGCATATCGTGTGGTTTTGCAGAAAACTGCGTCCGCGTCTACCAAAAGATGCATGCGCATGCTTAAAACGCACTTTGGCACAAATCCATGTGCGGGTGCTAAAAAGAGCAGCATCGGCATGCTTTTCACGTCGTTTGGTAGAAATCCACGCGCGCGTTCTGCCAAAAGCACCATTTGCATGCCTATCGTGTGGTTTTGCAGAAAACTGAGTCCGCGTCTACCAAAAGATGCATGCGCATGCTTAAAACGCGTTTTGGCACAAATCCATGTGCGGGTGCTAAAAAGAGCAGCATCGGCATGCTTTTCACGTCGTTTGGTAGAAATCCACACGCGCGTTCTGCCAAAAGCACCATTTGCATGCCTATCGTGTGGTTTTGCAGAAAACTGCGTCTACCAAAAGATGCATGCGCATGCTTAAAACGCGTTTTGGCACAAATCCATGTGCGGATGTTAAAAAGAGCAGCATCGGCATGCTTTTCACGTCGTTTGGTAGAAATCCACGCGCGCGTTCTGCGAAAAGCACCATTTGCATGCATATCGTGTGGTTTTGCAGAAAACTGCGTCCGCGTCTACCAAAAGATGCATGTGCATGCTAAAAACGCGTTTTGGCACAAATCCATGTGCGGATGTTAAAAAGAGCAGCATCGGCATGCTTTTCACGTCGTTTGGTAGAAATCCACGCGCGCGTTCTGCCAAAAGCACCATTTGCATGCATATCGTGTGGTTTTGCAGAAAACTGCGTCCGCGTCTACCAAAAGATGCATGCGCATGCTTAAAACGCGTTTTGGCACAAATCCATGTGCGGGTGCTAAAAAGAGCAGCATCGGCATGCTTTTCACGTCGTTTGGTAGAAATCCACACGCGCGTTCTGCCAAAAGCACCATTTGCATGCCTATCGTGTGGTTTTGCAGAAAACTGCGTCCGCGTCTACCAAAAGATGCATGCGCATGCTTAAAACGCGCTTTGGCACAAATCCATGTGCGGGTGCTAAAAAGAGCAGCATCGGCATGCTTTTCACGTCGTTTGGTAGAAATCCACACGCGCGTTCTGCCAAAAGCACCATTTGCATGCATATCGTGTGGTTTTGCAGAAAACTGCGTCCGCGTCTACCAAAAGATGCATGCGCATGCTTAAAACGCGTTTTGGCACAAATCCATGTGCGGGTGCTAAAAAGAGCAGCATCGGCATGCTTTTCACGTCGTTTGGTAGAAATCCACACGCGCGTTCTGCCAAAAGCACCATTTGCATGCCTATCGTGTGGTTTTGCAGAAAACTGCGTCCGCGTCTACCAAAAGATGCATGCGCATGCTTAAAACGCGTTTTGGCACAAATCCATGTGCGGGTGCTAAAAAGAGCAGCATCGGCATGCTTTTCACGTCGTTTGGTAGAAATCCACGCGCGCGTTCTGCCAAAAGCACCATTTGCATGCATAACGTGTGGTTTTGCAGAAAACTGCGTCCGCGTCTACCAAAAGATGCATGCGCATGCTTAAAACGCGCTTTGGCACAAATCCATGTGCGGATGTTAAAAAGAGCAGCATCGGCATGCTTTTCACGTCGTTTGGTAGAAATCCACGCGCGCGTTCTGCCAAAAGCACCATTTGCATGCATATCGTGTGGTTTTGCAGAAAACTGCGTCCGCGTCTACCAAAAGATGCATGCTCATGCTTAAAACGCGTTTTGGCACAAATCCATGTGCGGGTGCTAAAAAGAGCAGCATCGGCATGCTTTTCACGTCGTTTGGTAGAAATGCACACGCGCGTTCTGCCAAAAGCACCATTTGCATGCATATCGTGTGGTTTTGCAGAAAACTGCGTCCGCGTCTACCAAAAGATGCATGCGCATGCTTAAAACGCACTTTGGCACAAATCCATGTGCGGGTGCTAAAAAGAGCAGCATCGGCATGCTTTTCACGTCGTTTGGTAGAAATCCACGCGCGCGTTCTGCCAAAAGCACCATTTGCATGCCTATCGTGTGGTTTTGCAGAAAACTGAGTCCGCGTCTACCAAAAGATGCATGCGCATGCTTAAAACGCGTTTTGGCACAAATCCATGTGCGGGTGCTAAAAAGAGCAGCATCGGCATGCTTTTCACGTCGTTTGGTAGAAATCCACACGCGCGTTCTGCCAAAAGCACCATTTGCATGCCTATCGTGTGGTTTTGCAGAAAACTGCGTCTACCAAAAGATGCATGCGCATGCTTAAAACGCGTTTTGGCACAAATCCATGTGCGGATGTTAAAAAGAGCAGCATCGGCATGCTTTTCACGTCGTTTGGTAGAAATCCACGCGCGCGTTCTGCGAAAAGCACCATTTGCATGCATATCGTGTGGTTTTGCAGAAAACTGCGTCCGCGTCTACCAAAAGATGCATGTGCATGCTAAAAACGCGTTTTGGCACAAATCCATGTGCGGATGTTAAAAAGAGCAGCATCGGCATGCTTTTCACGTCGTTTGGTAGAAATCCACGCGCGCGTTCTGCCAAAAGCACCATTTGCATGCATATCGTGTGGTTTTGCAGAAAACTGCGTCCGCGTCTACCAAAAGATGCATGCGCATGCTTAAAACGCGTTTTGGCACAAATCCATGTGCGGGTGCTAAAAAGAGCAGCATCGGCATGCTTTTCACGTCGTTTGGTAGAAATCCACACGCGCGTTCTGCCAAAAGCACCATTTGCATGCCTATCGTGTGGTTTTGCAGAAAACTGCGTCCGCGTCTACCAAAAGATGCATGCGCATGCTTAAAACGCGCTTTGGCACAAATCCATGTGCGGGTGCTAAAAAGAGCAGCATCGGCATGCTTTTCACGTCGTTTGGTAGAAATCCACACGCGCGTTCTGCCAAAAGCACCATTTGCATGCATATCGTGTGGTTTTGCAGAAAACTGCGTCCGCGTCTACCAAAAGATGCATGCGCATGCTTAAAACGCGTTTTGGCACAAATCCATGTGCGGGTGCTAAAAAGAGCAGCATCGGCATGCTTTTCACGTCGTTTGGTAGAAATCCACACGCGTTCTGCCAAAAGCACCATTTGCATGCATATCGTGTGGTTTTGCAGAAAACTGCGTCCGCGTCTACCAAAAGATGCATGTGCATGCTAAAAACGCGTTTTGGCACAAATCCATGTGCGGGTGCTAAAAAGAGCAGCATCGGCATGCTTTTCACGTCGTTTGGTAGAAATCCACGCGCGCGTTCTGCCAAAAGCACCATTTGCATGCCTATCGTGTGGTTTTGCAGAAAACTGCGTCCGCGTCTACCAAAAGATGCATGCGCATGCTTAAAACGCGTTTTGGCACAAATCCATGTGCGGATGTTAAAAATAGCAGCATCGGCATGCTTTTCACGTCGTTTGGTAGAAATCCACGCGCGCGTTCTGCCAAAAGCACCATTTGCATGCATATCGTGTGGTTTTGCAGAAAACTGCGTCCGCGTCTACCAAAAGATGCATGCGCATGCTTAAAACGCGTTTTGGCACAAATCCATGTGCGGGTGCTAAAAAGAGCAGCATCGGCATGCTTTTCACGTCGTTTGGTAGAAATCCACACGCGCGTTCTGCCAAAAGCACCATTTGCATGCCTATCGTGTGGTTTTGCAGAAAACTGCGTCCGCGTCTACCAAAAGATGCATGCGCATGCTTAAAACGCGCTTTGGCACAAATCCATGTGCGGATGTTAAAAAGAGCAGCATCGGCATGCTTTTCACGTCGTTTGGTAGAAATCCACGCGCGCGTTCTGCCAAAAGCACCATTTGCATGCATATCGTGTGGTTTTGCAGAAAACTGCGTCCGCGTCTACCAAAAGATGCATGCGCATGCTTAAAACGCGTTTTGGCACAAATCCATGTGCGGGTGCTAAAAAGAGCAGCATCGGCATGCTTTTCACGTCGTTTGGTAGAAATCCACGCGCGCGTTCTGCCAAAAGCACCATTTGCATGCATATCGTGTGGTTTTGCAGAAAACTGCGTCCGCGTCTACCAAAAGATGCATGCGCATGCTTAAAACGCGCTTTGGCACAAATCCATGTGCGGATGTTAAAAAGAGCAGCATCGGCATGCTTTTCACGTCGTTTGGTAGAAATCCACACGCGCGTTCTGCCAAAAGCACCATTTGCATGCATATCGTGTGGTTTTGCAGAAAACTGCGTCCGCGTCTACCAAAAGATGCATGCGCATGCTTAAAACGCGCTTTGGCACAAATCCATGTGCGGATGTTAAAAAGAGCAGCATCGGCATGCTTTTCACGTCGTTTGGTAGAAATCCACGCGCGCGTTCTGCCAAAAGCACCATTTGCATGCATATCGTGTGGTTTTGCAGAAAACTGCGTCCGCGTCTACCAAAAGATGCATGTGCATGCTAAAAACGCGTTTTGGCACAAATCCATGTGCGGGTGCTAAAAAGAGCAGCATCGGCATGCTTTTCACGTCGTTTGGTAGAAATCCATGCGCGCGTTCTGCCAAAAGCACCATTTGCATGCATATCGTGTGGTTTTGCAGAAAACTGCGTCCGCGTCTACCAAAAGATGCATGCGCATGCTTAAAACGCGTTTTGGCACAAATCCATGTGCGGGTGTTAAAAAGAGCAGCATCGGCATGCTTTTCACGTCGTTTGGTAGAAATCCACGCGCGCGTTCTGCCAAAAGCACCATTTGCATGCATATCGTGTGGTTTTGCAGAAAACTGCGTCCGCGTCTACCAAAAGATGCATGCGCATGCTTAAAACGCGTTTTGGCACAAATCCATGTGCGGGTGCTAAAAAGAGCAGCATCGGCATGCTTTTCACGTCGTTTGGTAGAAATCCACACGCGCGTTCTGCAAAAAGCACCATTTGCATGCCTATCGTGTGGTTTTGCAGAAAACTGCGTCCGCGTCTACCAAAAGATGCATGCGCATGCTTAAAACGCGCTTTGGCACAAATCCATGTGCGGATGTTAAAAAGAGCAGCATCGGCATGCTTTTCACGTCGTTTGGTAGAAATCCACGCGCGCGTTCTGCCAAAAGCACCATTTGCATGCATATCGTGTGGTTTTGCAGAAAACTGCGTCCGCGTCTACCAAAAGATGCATGCGCATGCTTAAAACGCGTTTTGGCACAAATCCATGTGCGGGTGCTAAAAAGAGCAGCATCGGCATGCTTTTCACGTCGTTTGGTAGAAATCCACACGCGCGTTCTGCCAAAAGCACCATTTGCATGCCTATCGTGTGGTTTTGCAGAAAACTGCGTCCGCGTCTACCAAAAGATGCATGCGCATGCTTAAAACGCGCTTTGGCACAAATCCATGTGCGGATGTTAAAAAGAGCAGCATCGGCATGCTTTTCACGTCGTTTGGTAGAAATCCACACGCGCGTTCTGCCAAAAGCACCATTTGCATGCATATCGTGTGGTTTTGCAGAAAACTGCGTCCGCGTCTACCAAAAGATGCATGTGCATGCTAAAAACGCGTTTTGGCACAAATCCATGTGCGGATGTTAAAAAGAGCAGCATCGGCATGCTTTTCACGTCGTTTGGTAGAAATCCACACGCGCGTTCTGCCAAAAGCACCATTTGCATGCATATCGTGTGGTTTTGCAGAAAACTGCGTCCGCGTCTACCAAAAGATGCATGCGCATGCTTAAAACGCGCTTTGGCACAAATCCATGTGCGGGTGCTAAAAAGAGCAGCATCGGCATGCTTTTCACGTCGTTTGGTAGAAATCCACACGCGCGTTCTGCCAAAAGCACCATTTGCATGCCTATCGTGTGGTTTTGCAGAAAACTGCGTCCGCGTCTACCAAAACATGCATGCGCATGCTTAAAACGCGTTTTGGCACAAATCCATGTGCGGGTGCTAAAAAGAGCAGCATCGGCATGCTTTTCACGTCGTTTGGTAGAAATCCACACGCGCGTTCTGCCAAAAGCACCATTTGCATGCATATCGTGTGGTTTTGCAGAAAACTGCGTCCGCGTCTACCAAAAGATGCATGTGCATGCTAAAAACGCGTTTTGGCACAAATCCATGTGCGGGTGCTAAAAAGAGCAGCATCGGCATGCTTTTCACGTCGTTTGGTAGAAATCCATGCGCGCGTTCTGCCAAAAGCACCATTTGCATGCCTATCGTGTGGTTTTGCAGAAAACTGCGTCCGCGTCTACCAAAAGATGCATGCGCATGCTTAAAACGCGTTTTGGCACAAATCCATGTGCGGATGTTAAAAAGAGCAGCATCGGCATGCTTTTCACGTCGTTTGGTAGAAATCCACGCGCGCGTTCTGCCAAAAGCACCATTTGCATGCATATCGTGTGGTTTTGCAGAAAACTGCGTCCGCGTCTACCAAAAGATGCATGCGCATGCTTAAAACGCGTTTTGGCACAAATCCATGTGCGGGTGCTAAAAAGAGCAGCATCGGCATGCTTTTCACGTCGTTTGGTAGAAATCCACACGCGCGTTCTGCAAAAAGCACCATTTGCATGCCTATCGTGTGGTTTTGCAGAAAACTGCGTCCGCGTCTACCAAAAGATGCATGCGCATGCTTAAAACGCGCTTTGGCACAAATCCATGTGCGGATGTTAAAAAGAGCAGCATCGGCATGCTTTTCACGTCGTTTGGTAGAAATCCACGCGCGCGTTCTGCCAAAAGCACCATTTGCATGCATATCGTGTGGTTTTGCAGAAAACTGCGTCCGCGTCTACCAAAAGATGCATGTGCATGCTAAAAACGCGTTTTGGCACAAATCCATGTGCGGATGTTAAAAAGAGCAGCATCGGCATGCTTTTCACGTCGTTTGGTAGAAATCCACGCGCGCGTTCTGCCAAAAGCACCATTTGCATGCATATCGTGTGGTTTTGCAGAAAACTGCGTCCGCGTCTACCAAAAGATGCATGCGCATGCTTAAAACGCGTTTTGGCACAAATCCATGTGCGGATGTTAAAAAGAGCAGCATCGGCATGCTTTTCACGTCGTTTGGTAGAAATCCACACGCGCGTTCTGCCAAAAGCACCATTTGCATGCATATCGTGTAGTTTTGCAGAAAACTGCGTCCGCGTCTACCAAAAGATGCATGCGCATGCTAAAAACGCGTTTTGGCACAAATCCATGTGCGGATGTTAAAAAGAGCAGCATCGGCATGCTTTTCACGTCGTTTGGTAGAAATCCACGCGCGCGTTCTGCCAAAAGCACCATTTGCATGCATATCGTGTGGTTTTGCAGAAAACTGCGTCCGCGTCTACCAAAAGATGCATGCGCATGCTTAAAACGCGTTTTGGCACAAATCCATGTGCGGGTGCTAAAAAGAGCAGCATCGGCATGCTTTTCACGTCGTTTGGTAGAAATCCACACGCGCGTTCTGCAAAAAGCACCATTTGCATGCCTATCGTGTGGTTTTGCAGAAAACTGCGTCCGCGTCTACCAAAAGATGCATGCGCATGCTTAAAACGCGCTTTGGCACAAATCCATGTGCGGATGTTAAAAAGAGCAGCATCGGCATGCTTTTCACGTCGTTTGGTAGAAATCCACGCGCGCGTTCTGCCAAAAGCACCATTTGCATGCATATCGTGTGGTTTTGCAGAAAACTGCGTCCGCGTCTACCAAAAGATGCATGCGCATGCTTAAAACGCGTTTTGGCACAAATCCATGTGCGGGTGCTAAAAAGAGCAGCATCGGCATGCTTTTCACGTCGTTTGGTAGAAATCCACACGCGCGTTCTGCCAAAAGCACCATTTGCATGCCTATCGTGTGGTTTTGCAGAAAACTGCGTCCGCGTCTACCAAAAGATGCATGCGCATGCTTAAAACGCGCTTTGGCACAAATCCATGTGCGGATGTTAAAAAGAGCAGCATCGGCATGCTTTTCACGTCGTTTGGTAGAAATCCACACGCGCGTTCTGCCAAAAGCACCATTTGCATGCATATCGTGTGGTTTTGCAGAAAACTGCGTCCGCGTCTACCAAAAGATGCATGTGCATGCTAAAAACGCGTTTTGGCACAAATCCATGTGCGGATGTTAAAAAGAGCAGCATCGGCATGCTTTTCACGTCGTTTGGTAGAAATCCACACGCGCGTTCTGCCAAAAGCACCATTTGCATGCATATCGTGTGGTTTTGCAGAAAACTGCGTCCGCGTCTACCAAAAGATGCATGCGCATGCTTAAAACGCGCTTTGGCACAAATCCATGTGCGGGTGCTAAAAAGAGCAGCATCGGCATGCTTTTCACGTCGTTTGGTAGAAATCCACACGCGCGTTCTGCCAAAAGCACCATTTGCATGCCTATCGTGTGGTTTTGCAGAAAACTGCGTCCGCGTCTACCAAAACATGCATGCGCATGCTTAAAACGCGTTTTGGCACAAATCCATGTGCGGGTGCTAAAAAGAGCAGCATCGGCATGCTTTTCACGTCGTTTGGTAGAAATCCACACGCGCGTTCTGCCAAAAGCACCATTTGCATGCATATCGTGTGGTTTTGCAGAAAACTGCGTCCGCGTCTACCAAAAGATGCATGTGCATGCTAAAAACGCGTTTTGGCACAAATCCATGTGCGGGTGCTAAAAAGAGCAGCATCGGCATGCTTTTCACGTCGTTTGGTAGAAATCCATGCGCGCGTTCTGCCAAAAGCACCATTTGCATGCCTATCGTGTGGTTTTGCAGAAAACTGCGTCCGCGTCTACCAAAAGATGCATGCGCATGCTTAAAACGCGTTTTGGCACAAATCCATGTGCGGATGTTAAAAAGAGCAGCATCGGCATGCTTTTCACGTCGTTTGGTAGAAATCCACGCGCGCGTTCTGCCAAAAGCACCATTTGCATGCATATCGTGTGGTTTTGCAGAAAACTGCGTCCGCGTCTACCAAAAGATGCATGCGCATGCTTAAAACGCGTTTTGGCACAAATCCATGTGCGGGTGCTAAAAAGAGCAGAATCGGCATGCTTTTCACGTCGTTTGGTAGAAATCCACACGCGCGTTCTGCAAAAAGCACCATTTGCATGCATATCGTGTGGTTTTGCAGAAAACTGCGTCCGCGTCTACCAAAAGATGCATGCGCATGCTTAAAACGCGTTTTGGCACAAATCCATGTGCGGGTGCTAAAAAGAGCAGCATCGGCATGCTTTTCACGTCGTTTGGTAGAAATCCACACGCGCGTTCTGCCAAAAGCACCATTTGCATGCCTATCGTGTGGTTTTGCAGAAAACTGCGTCCGCGTCTACCAAAAGATGCATGCGCATGCTTAAAACGCGCTTTGGCACAAATCCATGTGCGGATGTTAAAAAGAGCAGCATCGGCATGCTTTTCACGTCGTTTGGTAGAAATCCACACGCGCGTTCTGCCAAAAGCACCATTTGCATGCATATCGTGTGGTTTTGCAGAAAACTGCGTCCGCGTCTACCAAAAGATGCATGCGCATGCTAAAAACGCGTTTTGGCACAAATCCATGTGCGGATGTTAAAAAGAGCAGCATCGGCATGCTTTTCACGTCGTTTGGTAGAAATCCACACGCGCGTTCTGCCAAAAGCACCATTTGCATGCATATCGTGTGGTTTTGCAGAAAACTGCGTCCGCGTCTACCAAAAGATGCATGTGCATGCTAAAAACGCGTTTTGGCACAAATCCATGTGCGGATGTTAAAAAGAGCAGCATCGGCATGCTTTTCACGTCGTTTGGTAGAAATCCACACGCGCGTTCTGCCAAAAGCACCATTTGCATGCATATCGTGTGGTTTTGCAGAAAACTGCGTCCGCGTCTACCAAAAGATGCATGTGCATGCTAAAAACGCGTTTTGGCACAAATCCATGTGCGGATGTTAAAAAGAGCAGCATCGGCATGCTTTTCACGTCGTTTGGTAGAAATCCACACGCGCGTTCTGCCAAAAGCACCATTTGCATGCATATCGTGTGGTTTTGCAGAAAACTGCGTCCGCGTCTACCAAAAGATGCATGTGCATGCTAAAAACGCGTTTTGGCACAAATCCATGTGCGGATGTTAAAAAGAGCAGCATCGGCATGCTTTTCACGTCGTTTGGTAGAAATCCACACGCGCGTTCTGCCAAAAGCACCATTTGCATGCATATCGTGTGGTTTTGCAGAAAACTGCGTCCGCGTCTACCAAAAGATGCATGTGCATGCTAAAAACGCGTTTTGGCACAAATCCATGTGCGGATGTTAAAAAGAGCAGCATCGGCATGCTTTTCACGTCGTTTGGTAGAAATCCACGCGCGCGTTCTGCCAAAAGCACCATTTTGCATGCATATCGTGTGGTTTTGCAGAAAACTGCGTCCGCGTCTACCAAAAGATGCATGCGCATGCTTAAAACGCGTTTTGGCACAAATCCATGTGCGGGTGCTAAAAAGAGCAGCATCGGCATGCTTTTCACGTCGTTTGGTAGAAATCCACACGCGCGTTCTGCCAAAAGCACCATTTGCATGCCTATCGTGTGGTTTTGCAGAAAACTGCGTCCGCGTCTACCAAAAGTTGCATGTGCATGCTAAAAACGCGTTTTGGCACAAATCCATGTGCGGGTGCTAAAAAGAGCAGCATCGGCATGCTTTTCACGTCGTTTGGTAGAAATCCACACGCGCGTTCTGCCAAAAGCACCATTTGCATGCCTATCGTGTGGTTTTGCAGAAAACTGCGTCCGCGTCTACCAAAAGATGCATGCGCATGCTTAAAACGCGCTTTGGCACAAATCCATGTGCGGATGTTAAAAAGAGCAGCATCGGCATGCTTTTCACGTCGTTTGGTAGAAATCCACGCGCGCGTTCTGCCAAAAGCACCATTTGCATGCCTATCGTGTGGTTTTGCAGAAAACTGCGTCCGCGTCTACCAAAAGATGCATGCGCATGCTTAAAACGCGTTTTGGCACAAATCCATGTGCGGGTGCTAAAAAGAGCAGCATCGGCATGCTTTTCACGTCGTTTGGTAGAAATCCACACGCGCGTTCTGCCAAAAGCACCATTTGCATGCCTATCGTGTGGTTTTGCAGAAAACTGCGTCCGCGTCTACCAAAAGATGCATGCGCATGCTTAAAACGCGCTTTGGCACAAATCCATGTGCGGATGTTAAAAAGAGCAGCATCGGCATGCTTTTCACGTCGTTTGGTAGAAATCCACGCGCGCGTTCTGCCAAAAGCACCATTTGCATGCCTATCGTGTGGTTTTGCCGAAAACTGCGTCCGCGTCTACCAAAAGATGCATGCGCATGCTTAAAACGCGTTTTGGCACAAATCCATGTGCGGGTGCTAAAAAGAGCAGCATCGGCATGCTTTTCACGTCGTTTGGTAGAAATCCACACGCGCGTTCTGCCAAAAGCACCATTTGCATGCCTATCGTGTGGTTTTGCAGAAAACTGCGTCCGCGTCTACCAAAAGATGCATGCGCATGCTTAAAACGCGTTTTGGCACAAATCCATGTGCGGATGTTAAAAAGAGCAGCATCGGCATGCTTTTCACGTCGTTTGGTAGAAATCCACGCGCGCGTTCTGCCAAAAGCACCATTTGCATGCATATCGTGTGGTTTTGCAGAAAACTGCGTCCGCGTCTACCAAAAGATGCATGCGCATGCTTAAAACGCGTTTTGGCACAAATCCATGTGCGGGTGCTAAAAAGAGCAGCATCGGCATGCTTTTCACGTCGTTTGGTAGAAATCCACACGCGCGTTCTGCCAAAAGCACCATTTGCATGCATATCGTGTGGTTTTGCAGAAAACTGCGTCCGCGTCTACCAAAAGATGCATGTGCATGCTAAAAACGCGTTTTGGCACAAATCCATGTGCGGGTGCTAAAAAGAGCAGCATCGGCATGCTTTTCACGTCGTTTGGTAGAAATCCACACGCGCGTTCTGCCAAAAGCACCATTTGCATGCCTATCGTGTGGTTTTGCAGAAAACTGCGTCCGCGTCTACCAAAAGATGCATGCGCATGCTTAAAACGCGCTTTGGCACAAATCCATGTGCGGATGTTAAAAAGAGCAGCATCGGCATGCTTTTCACGTCGTTTGGTAGAAATCCACGCGCGCGTTCTGCCAAAAGCACCATTTGCATGCCTATCGTGTGGTTTTGCAGAAAACTGCGTCCGCGTCTACCAAAAGATGCATGCGCATGCTTAAAACGCGTTTTGGCACAAATCCATGTGCGGGTGCTAAAAAGAGCAGCATCGGCATGCTTTTCACGTCGTTTGGTAGAAATCCACACGCGCGTTCTGCCAAAGCACCATTTGCATGCCTATCGTGTGGTTTTGCAGAAAACTGCGTCCGCGTCTACCAAAAGATGCATGCGCATGCTTAAAACGCGCTTTGGCACAAATCCATGTGCGGATGTTAAAAAGAGCAGCATCGGCATGCTTTTCACGTCGTTTGGTAGAAATCCACGCGCGCGTTCTGCCAAAAGCACCATTTGCATGCCTATCGTGTGGTTTTGCAGAAAACTGCGTCCGCGGCTACCAAAAGATGCATGCGCATGCTTAAAACGCGTTTTGGCACAAATCCATGTGCGGGTGCTAAAAAGAGCAGCATCGGCATGCTTTTCACGTCGTTTGGTAGAAATCCACACGCGCGTTCTGCCAAAAGCACCATTTGCATGCCTATCGTGTGGTTTTGCAGAAAACTGCGTCCGCGTCTACCAAAAGATGCATGCGCATGCTTAAAACGCGTTTTGGCACAAATCCATGTGCGGATGTTAAAAAGAGCAGCATCGGCATGCTTTTCACGTCGTTTGGTAGAAATCAACACGCGCGTTCTGCCAAAAGCACCATTTGCATGCATATCGTGTGGTTTTGCAGAAAACTGCGTCCGCGTCTACCAAAAGATGCATGCGCATGCTAAAAACGCGTTTTGGCACAAATCCATGTGCGGATGTTAAAAAGAGCAGCATCGGCATGCTTTTCACGTCGTTTGGTAGAAATCCACACGCGCGTTCTGCCAAAAGCACCATTTGCATGCCTATCGTGTGGTTTTGCAGAAAACTGCGTCCGCGTCTACCAAAAGATGCATGCGCATGCTTAAAACGCGCTTTGGCACAAATCCATGTGCGGATGTTAAAAAGAGCAGCATCGGCATGCTTTTCACGTCGTTTGGTAGAAATCCACGCGCGCGTTCTGCCAAAAGCACCATTTGCATGCATATCGTGTGGTTTTGCAGAAAACTGCGTCCGCGTCTACCAAAAGATGCATGCGCATGCTTAAAACGCGTTTTGGCACAAATCCATGTGCGGGTGCTAAAAAGAGCAGCATCGGCATGCTTTTCACGTCGTTTGGTAGAAATCCACACGCGCGTTCTGCCAAAAGCACCATTTGCATGCCTATCGTGTGGTTTTGCAGAAAACTGCGTCCGCGTCTACCAAAAGATGCATGCGCATGCTTAAAACGCGCTTTGGCACAAATCCATGTGCGGATGCTAAAAAGAGCAGCATCGGCATGCTTTTCACGTCGTTTGGTAGAAATCCACACGCGCGTTCTGCCAAAAGCACCATTTGCATGCATATCGTGTGGTTTTGCAGAAAACTGCGTCCGCGTCTACCAAAAGATGCATGTGCATGCTAAAAACGCGTTTTGGCACAAATCCATGTGCGGATGTTAAAAAGAGCAGCATCGGCATGCTTTTCACGTCGTTTGGTAGAAATCCACACGCGCGTTCTGCCAAAAGCACCATTTGCATGCATATCGTGTGGTTTTGCAGAAAACTGCGTCCGCGTCTACCAAAAGATGCATGCGCATGCTAAAAACGCGTTTTGGCACAAATCCATGTGCGGATGTTAAAAAGAGCAGCATCGGCATGCTTTTCACGTCGTTTGGTAGAAATCCACGCGCGCGTTCTGCCAAAAGCACCATTTGCATGCATATCGTGTGGTTTTGCAGAAAACTGCGTCCGCGTCTACCAAAAGATGCATGTGCATGCTAAAAACGCGTTTTGGCACAAATCCATGTGCGGATGTTAAAAAGAGCAGCATCGGCATGCTTTTCACGTCGTTTGGTAGAAATCCACACGCGCGTTCTGCCAAAAGCACCATTTGCATGCCTATCGTGTGGTTTTGCAGAAAACTGCGTCCGCGTCTACCAAAAGATGCATGCGCATGCTTAAAACGCGCTTTGGCACAAATCCATGTGCGGATGTTAAAAAGAGCAGCATCGGCATGCTTTTCACGTCGTTTGGTAGAAATCCACGCGCGCGTTCTGCCAAAAGCACCATTTGCATGCCTATCGTGTGGTTTTGCAGAAAACTGCGTCCGCGTCTACCAAAAGATGCATGCGCATGCTTAAAACGCGTTTTGGCACAAATCCATGTGCGGATGTTAAAAAGAGCAGCATCGGCATGCTTTTCACGTCGTTTGGTAGAAATCCACGCGCGCGTTCTGCCAAAAGCACCATTTGCATGCATATCGTGTGGTTTTGCAGAAAACTGCGTCCGCGTCTACCAAAAGATGCATGCGCATGCTTAAAACGCGTTTTGGCACAAATCCATGTGCGGGTGCTAAAAAGAGCAGCATCGGCATGCTTTTCACGTCGTTTGGTAGAAATCCACACGCGCGTTCTGCCAAAAGCACCATTTGCATGCATATCGTGTGGTTTTGCAGAAAACTGCGTCCGCGTCTACCAAAAGATGCATGTGCATGCTAAAAACGCGTTTTGGCACAAATCCATGTGCGGGTGCTAAAAAGAGCAGCATCGGCATGCTTTTCACGTCGTTTGGTAGAAATCCACACGCGCGTTCTGCCAAAAGCACCATTTGCATGCCTATCGTGTGGTTTTGCAGAAAACTGCGTCCGCGTCTACCAAAAGATGCATGCGCATGCTTAAAACGCGCTTTGGCACAAATCCATGTGCGGATGTTAAAAAGAGCAGCATCGGCATGCTTTTCACGTCGTTTGGTAGAAATCCACGCGCGCGTTCTGCCAAAAGCACCATTTGCATGCCTATCGTGTGGTTTTGCAGAAAACTGCGTCCGCGTCTACCAAAAGATGCATGCGCATGCTTAAAACGCGTTTTGGCACAAATCCATGTGCGGGTGCTAAAAAGAGCAGCATCGGCATGCTTTTCACGTCGTTTGGTAGAAATCCACACGCGCGTTCTGCCAAAAGCACCATTTGCATGCCTATCGTGTGGTTTTGCAGAAAACTGCGTCCGCGTCTACCAAAAGATGCATGCGCATGCTTAAAACGCGCTTTGGCACAAATCCATGTGCGGATGTTAAAAAGAGCAGCATCGGCATGCTTTTCACGTCGTTTGGTAGAAATCCACGCGCGCGTTCTGCCAAAAGCACCATTTGCATGCCTATCGTGTGGTTTTGCAGAAAACTGCGTCCGCGTCTACCAAAAGATGCATGCGCATGCTTAAAACGCGTTTTGGCACAAATCCATGTGCGGGTGCTAAAAAGAGCAGCATCGGCATGCTTTTCACGTCGTTTGGTAGAAATCCACACGCGCGTTCTGCCAAAAGCACCATTTGCATGCCTATCGTGTGGTTTTGCAGAAAACTGCGTCCGCGTCTACCAAAAGATGCATGCGCATGCTTAAAACGCGTTTTGGCACAAATCCATGTGCGGATGTTAAAAAGAGCAGCATCGGCATGCTTTTCACGTCGTTTGGTAGAAATCCACACGCGCGTTCTGCCAAAAGCACCATTTGCATGCATATCGTGTGGTTTTGCAGAAAACTGCGTCCGCGTCTACCAAAAGATGCATGCGCATGCTAAAAACGCGTTTTGGCACAAATCCATGTGCGGATGTTAAAAAGAGCAGCATCGGCATGCTTTTCACGTCGTTTGGTAGAAATCCACACGCGCGTTCTGCCAAAAGCACCATTTGCATGCCTATCGTGTGGTTTTGCAGAAAACTGCGTCCGCGTCTACCAAAAGATGCATGCGCATGCTTAAAACGCGCTTTGGCACAAATCCATGTGCGGATGTTAAAAAGAGCAGCATCGGCATGCTTTTCACGTCGTTTGGTAGAAATCCACGCGCGCGTTCTGCCAAAAGCACCATTTGCATGCATATCGTGTGGTTTTGCAGAAAACTGCGTCCGCGTCTACCAAAAGATGCATGCGCATGCTTAAAACGCGTTTTGGCACATATCCATGTGCGGGTGCTAAAAAGAGCAGCATCGGCATGCTTTTCACGTCGTTTGGTAGAAATCCACACGCGCGTTCTGCCAAAAGCACCATTTGCATGCCTATCGTGTGGTTTTGCAGAAAACTGCGTCCGCGTCTACCAAAAGTTGCATGTGCATGCTAAAAACGCGTTTTGGCACAAATCCATGTGCGGGTGCTAAAAAGAGCAGCATCGGCATGCTTTTCACGTCGTTTGGCAGAAATCCACACGCGCGTTCTGCCAAAAGCACCATTTGCATGCCTATCGTGTGGTTTTGCTGAAAACTGCGTCCGCGTCTACCAAAAGATGCATGCGCATGCTTAAAACGCGCTTTGGCACAAATCCATGTGCGGATGTTAAAAAGAGCAGCATCGGCATGCTTTTCACGTCGTTTGGTAGAAATCCACGCGCGCGTTCTGCCAAAAGCACCATTTGCATGCCTATCGTGTGGTTTTGCAGAAAACTGCGTCCGCGTCTACCAAAAGATGCATGCGCATGCTTAAAACGCGTTTTGGCACAAATCCATGTGCGGGTGCTAAAAAGAGCAGCATCGGCATGCTTTTCACGTCGTTTGGTAGAAATCCACACGCGCGTTCTGCCAAAAGCACCATTTGCATGCCTATCGTGTGGTTTTGCAGAAAACTGCGTCCGCGTCTACCAAAAGATGCATGCGCATGCTTAAAACGCGCTTTGGCACAAATCCATGTGCGGATGTTAAAAAGAGCAGCATCGGCATGCTTTTCACGTCGTTTGGTAGAAATCCACGCGCGCGTTCTGCCAAAAGCACCATTTGCATGCCTATCGTGTGGTTTTGCAGAAAACTGCGTCCGCGTCTACCAAAAGATGCATGCGCATGCTTAAAACGCGTTTTGGCACAAATCCATGTGCGGGTGCTAAAAAGAGCAGCATCGGCATGCTTTTCACGTCGTTTGGTAGAAATCCACACGCGCGTTCTGCCAAAAGCACCATTTGCATGCCTATCGTGTGGTTTTGCAGAAAACTGCGTCCGCGTCTACCAAAAGATGCATGCGCATGCTTAAAACGCGTTTTGGCACAAATCCATGTGCGGATGTTAAAAAGAGCAGCATCGGCATGCTTTTCACGTCGTTTGGTAGAAATCCACGCGCGCGTTCTGCCAAAAGCACCATTTGCATGCATATCGTGTGGTTTTGCAGAAAACTGCGTCCGCGTCTACCAAAAGATGCATGCGCATGCTTAAAACGCGTTTTGGCACAAATCCATGTGCGGGTGCTAAAAAGAGCAGCATCGGCATGCTTTTCACGTCGTTTGGTAGAAATCCACACGCGCGTTCTGCCAAAAGCACCATTTGCATGCATATCGTGTGGTTTTGCAGAAAACTGCGTCCGCGTCTACCAAAAGATGCATGTGCATGCTAAAAACGCGTTTTGGCACAAATCCATGTGCGGGTGCTAAAAAGAGCAGCATCGGCATGCTTTTCACGTCGTTTGGTAGAAATCCACACGCGCGTTCTGCCAAAAGCACCATTTGCATGCCTATCGTGTGGTTTTGCAGAAAACTGCGTCCGCGTCTACCAAAAGATGCATGCGCATGCTTAAAACGCGCTTTGGCACAAATCCATGTGCGGATGTTAAAAAGAGCAGCATCGGCATGCTTTTCACGTCGTTTGGTAGAAATCCACGCGCGCGTTCTGCCAAAAGCACCATTTGCATGCCTATCGTGTGGTTTTGCAGAAAACTGCGTCCGCGTCTACCAAAAGATGCATGCGCATGCTTAAAACGCGTTTTGGCACAAATCCATGTGCGGGTGCTAAAAAGAGCAGCATCGGCATGCTTTTCACGTCGTTTGGTAGAAATCCACACGCGCGTTCTGCCAAAAGCACCATTTGCATGCCTATCGTGTGGTTTTGCAGAAAACTGCGTCCGCGTCTACCAAAAGATGCATGCGCATGCTTAAAACGCGCTTTGGCACAAATCCATGTGCGGATGTTAAAAAGAGCAGCATCGGCATGCTTTTCACGTCGTTTGGTAGAAATCCACGCGCGCGTTCTGCCAAAAGCACCATTTGCATGCCTATCGTGTGGTTTTGCAGAAAACTGCGTCCGCGTCTACCAAAAGATGCATGCGCATGCTTAAAACGCGTTTTGGCACAAATCCATGTGCGGGTGCTAAAAAGAGCAGCATCGGCATGCTTTTCACGTCGTTTGGTAGAAATCCACACGCGCGTTCTGCCAAAAGCACCATTTGCATGCCTATCGTGTGGTTTTGCAGAAAACTGCGTCCGCGTCTACCAAAAGATGCATGCGCATGCTTAAAACGCGTTTTGGCACAAATCCATGTGCGGATGTTAAAAAGAGCAGCATCGGCATGCTTTTCACGTCGTTTGGTAGAAATCAACACGCGCGTTCTGCCAAAAGCACCATTTGCATGCATATCGTGTGGTTTTGCAGAAAACTGCGTCCGCGTCTACCAAAAGGTGCATGCGCATGCTAAAAACGCGTTTTGGCACAAATCCATGTGCGGATGTTAAAAAGAGCAGCATCGCCATGCTTTTCACGTCGTTTGGTAGAAATCCACACGCGCGTTCTGCCAAAAGCACCATTTGCATGCCTATCGTGTGGTTTTGCAGAAAACTGCGTCCGCGTCTACCAAAAGATGCATGCGCATGCTTAAAACGCGCTTTGGCACAAATCCATGTGCGGATGTTAAAAAGAGCAGCATCGGCATGCTTTTCACGTCGTTTGGTAGAAATCCCCGCGCGCGTTCTGCCAAAAGCACCATTTGCATGCATATCGTGTGGTTTTGCAGAAAACTGCGTCCGCGTCTACCAAAAGATGCATGCGCATGCTTAAAACGCGTTTTGGCACAAATCCATGTGCGGGTGCTAAAAAGAGCAGCATCGGCATGCTTTTCACGTCGTTTGGTAGAAATCCACACGCGCGTTCTGCCAAAAGCACCATTTGCATGCCTATCGTGTGGTTTTGCAGAAAACTGCGTCCGCGTCTACCAAAAGATGCATGCGCATGCTTAAAACGCGCTTTGGCACAAATCCATGTGCGGATGCTAAAAAGAGCAGCATCGGCATGCTTTTCACGTCGTTTGGTAGAAATCCACACGCGCGTTCTGCCAAAAGCACCATTTGCATGCATATCGTGTGGTTTTGCAGAAAACTGCGTCCGCGTCTACCAAAAGATGCATGTGCATGCTAAAAACGCGTTTTGGCACAAATCCATGTGCGGATGTTAAAAAGAGCAGCATCGGCATGCTTTTCACGTCGTTTGGTAGAAATCCACACGCGCGTTCTGCCAAAAGCACCATTTGCATGCATATCGTGTGGTTTTGCAGAAAACTGCGTCCGCGTCTACCAAAAGATGCATGCGCATGCTAAAAACGCGTTTTGGCACAAATCCATGTGCGGATGTTAAAAAGAGCAGCATCGGCATGCTTTTCACGTCGTTTGGTAGAAATCCACGCGCGCGTTCTGCCAAAAGCACCATTTGCATGCATATCGTGTGGTTTTGCAGAAAACTGCGTCCGCGTCTACCAAAAGATGCATGTGCATGCTAAAAACGCGTTTTGGCACAAATCCATGTGCGGATGTTAAAAAGAGCAGCATCGGCATGCTTTTCACGTCGTTTGGTAGAAATCCACACGCGCGTTCTGCCAAAAGCACCATTTGCATGCCTATCGTGTGGTTTTGCAGAAAACTGCGTCCGCGTCTACCAAAAGATGCATGCGCATGCTTAAAACGCGCTTTGGCACAAATCCATGTGCGGATGTTAAAAAGAGCAGCATCGGCATGCTTTTCACGTCGTTTGGTAGAAATCCACGCGCGCGTTCTGCCAAAAGCACCATTTGCATGCCTATCGTGTGGTTTTGCAGAAAACTGCGTCCGCGTCTACCAAAAGATGCATGCGCATGCTTAAAACGCGTTTTGGCACAAATCCATGTGCGGATGTTAAAAAGAGCAGCATCGGCATGCTTTTCACGTCGTTTGGTAGAAATCCACACGCGCGTTCTGCCAAAAGCACCATTTGCATGCATATCGTGTGGTTTTGCAGAAAACTGCGTCCGCGTCTACCAAAAGATGCATGCGCATGCTTAAAACGCGTTTTGGCACAAATCCATGTGCGGGTGTTAAAAAGAGCAGCATCGGCATGCTTTTCACGTCGTTTGGTAGAAATCCACGCGCGCGTTCTGCCAAAAGCACCATTTGCATGCCTATCGTGTGGTTTTGCAGAAAACTGCGTCCGCGTCTACCAAAAGATGCATGCGCATGCTTAAAACGCGTTTTGGCACAAATCCATGTGCGGGTGCTAAAAAGAGCAGCATCGGCATGCTTTTCACGTCGTTTGGTAGAAATCCACACGCGCGTTCTGCCAAAAGCACCATTTGCATGCCTATCGTGTGGTTTGGCAGAAAACTGCGTCCGCGTCTACCAAAAGATGCATGCGCATGCTTAAAACGCGTTTGGCACAAATCCATGTGCGGATGTTAAAAAGAGCAGCATCGGCATGCTTTTCACGTCGTTTGGTAGAAATCCACACGCGCGTTCTGCCAAAAGCACCATTTGCATGCCTATCGTGTGGTTTTGCAGAAAACTGCGTCCGCGTCTACCAAAAGATGCATGCGCATGCTTAAAACGCGCTTTGGCACAAATCCATGTGCGGATGTTAAAAAGAGCAGCATCGGCATGCTTTTCACGTCGTTTGGTAGAAATCCACGCGCGCGTTCTGCCAAAAGCACCATTTGCATGCCTATCGTGTGGTTTTGCAGAAAACTGCGTCCGCGTCTACCAAAAGATGCATGCGCATGCTTAAAACGCGTTTTGGCACAAATCCATGTGCGGATGTTAAAAAGAGCAGCATCGGCATGCTTTTTCACGTCGTTTGGTAGAAATCCACGCGCGCGTTCTGCCAAAAGCACCATTTGCATGCCTATCGTGTGGTTTTGCAGAAAACTGCATCCGCGTCTACCAAAAGATGCATGCGCATGCTTAAAACGCGTTTTGGCACAAATCCATGTGCGGGTGCTAAAAAGAGCAGCATCGGCATGCTTTTCACGTCGTTTGGTAGAAATCCACACGCGCGTTCTGCCAAAAGCACCATTTGCATGCCTATCGTGTGGTTTGGCAGAAAACTGCGTCCGCGTCTACCAAAAGATGCATGCGCATGCTTAAAACGCGTTTTGGCACAAATCCATGTGCGGATGTTAAAAAGAGCAGCATCGGCATGCTTTTCACGTCGTTTGGTAGAAATCCACGCGCGCGTTCTGCCAAAAGCACCATTTGCATGCATATCGTGGGGTTTTGCAGAAAACTGCGTCCGCGTCTACCAAAAGATGCATGCGCATGCTAAAAACGCGCTTTGGCACAAATCCATGTGCGGATGTTAAAAAGAGCAGCATCGGCATGCTTTTCACGTCGTTTGGTAGAAATCCACGCGCGCGTTCTGCCAAAAGCACCATTTGCATGCATATCGTGTGGTTTTGCAGAAAACTGCGTCCGCGTCTACCAAAAGATGCATGCGCATGCTTAAAACGCGTTTTGGCACAAATCCATGTGCGGGTGCTAAAAAGAGCAGCATCGGCATGCTTTTCACGTCGTTTGGTAGAAATCTACACGCGCGTTCTGCCAAAAGCACCATTTGCATGCATATCGTGTGGTTTTGCAGAAAACTGCGTCCGCGTCTACCAAAAGATGCATGTGCATGCTAAAAACGCGTTTTGGCACAAATCCATGTGCGGATGTTAAAAAGAGCAGCATCGGCATGCTTTTCACGTCGTTTGGTAGAAATCCACGCGCGCGTTCTGCCAAAAGCACCATTTGCATGCATATCGTGTGGTTTTGCAGAAAACTGCCTCCGCGTCTACCAAAAGATGCATGTGCATGCTAAAAACGCGTTTTGGCACAAATCCATGTGCGGATGTTAAAAAGAGCAGCATCGGCATGCTTTTCACGTCGTTTGGTAGAAATCCACGCGCGCGTTCTGCCAAAAGCACCATTTGCATGCATATCGTGTGGTTTTGCAGAAAACTGCGTCCGCGTCTACCAAAAGATGCATGCGCATGCTTAAAACGCGTTTTGGCACAAATCCATGTGCGGGTGCTAAAAAGAGCAGCATCGGCATGCTTTTCACGTCGTTTGGTAGAAATCCACACGCGCGTTCTGCCAAAAGCACCATTTGCATGCATATCGTGTGGTTTTGCAGAAAACTGCGTCCGCGTCTACCAAAAGATGCATGTGCATGCTAAAAACGCGTTTTGGCACAAATCCATGTGCGGGTGCTAAAAAGAGCAGCATCGGCATGCTTTTCACGTCGTTTGGTAGAAATCCACACGCGCGTTCTGCCAAAAGCACCATTTGCATGCCTATCGTGTGGTTTTGCAGAAAACTGCGTCCGCGTCTACCAAAAGATGCATGCGCATGCTTAAAACGCGCTTTGGCACAAATCCATGTGCGGATGTTAAAAAGAGCTGCATCGGCATGCTTTTCACGTCGTTTGGTAGAAATCCACGCGCGCGTTCTGCCAAAAGCACCATTTGCATGCCTATCGTGTGGTTTTGCAGAAAACTGCGTCCGCGTCTACCAAAAGATGCATGCGCATGCTTAAAACGCGTTTTGGCACAAATCCATGTGCGGGTGCTAAAAAGAGCAGCATCGGCATGCTTTTCACGTCGTTTGGTAGAAATCCACACGCGCGTTCTGCCAAAAGCACCATTTGCATGCCTATCGTGTGGTTTTGCAGAAAACTGCGTCCGCGTCTACCAAAAGATGCATGCGCATGCTTAAAACGCGCTTTGGCACAAATCCATGTGCGGATGTTAAAAAGAGCAGCATCGGCATGCTTTTCACGTCGTTTGGTAGAAATCCACGCGCGCGTTCTGCCAAAAGCACCATTTGCATGCCTATCGTGTGGTTTTGCAGAAAACTGCGTCCGCGTCTACCAAAAGATGCATGCGCATGCTTAAAACGCGTTTTGGCACAAATCCATGTGCGGGTGCTAAAAAGAGCAGCATCGGCATGCTTTTCACCGTCGTTTGGTAGAAATCCACACGCGCGTTCTGCCAAAGCACCATTTGCATGCCTATCGTGTGGTTTTGCAGAAAACTGCGTCCGCGTCTACCAAAAGATGCATGCGCATGCTTAAAACGCGTTTTGGCACAAATCCATGTGCGGTTGTTAAAAAGAGCAGCATCGGCATGCTTTTCACGTCGTTTGGTAGAAATCCACACGCGCGTTCTGCCAAAAGCACCATTTGCATGCATATCGTGTGGTTTTGCAGAAAACTGCGTCCGCGTCTACCAAAAGATGCATGCGCATGCTAAAAACGCGTTTTGCCACAAATCCATGTGCGGATGTTAAAAAGAGCAGCATCGGCATGCTTTTCACGTCGTTTGGTAGAAATCCACACGCGCGTTCTGCCAAAAGCACCATTTGCATGCCTATCGTGTGGTTTTGCAGAAAACTGCGTCCGCGTCTACCAAAAGATGCATGCGCATGCTTAAAACGCGCTTTGGCACAAATCCATGTGCGGATGTTAAAAAGAGCAGCATCGGCATGCTTTTCACGTCGTTTGGTAGAAATCCACGCGCGCGTTCTGCCAAAAGCACCATTTGCATGCATATCGTGTGGTTTTGCAGAAAACTGCGTCCGCGTCTACCAAAAGATGCATGCGCATGCTTAAAACGCGTTTTGGCACAAATCCATGTGCGGGTGCTAAAAAGAGCAGCATCGGCATGCTTTTCACGTCGTTTGGTAGAAATCCAAACGCGCGTTCTGCCAAAAGCACCATTTGCATGCCTATCGTGTGGTTTTGCAGAAAACTGCGTCCGCGTCTACCAAAAGATGCATGCGCATGCTTAAAACGCGCTTTGGCACAAATCCATGTGCGGATGTTAAAAAGAGCAGCATCGGCATGCTTTTCACGTCGTTTGGTAGAAATCCACACGCGCGTTCTGCCAAAAGCACCATTTGCATGCATATCGTGTGGTTTTGCAGAAAACTGCGTCCGCGTCTACCAAAAGATGCATGTGCATGCTAAAAACGCGTTTTGGCACAAATCCATGTGCGGATGTTAAAAAGAGCAGCATCGGCATGCTTTTCACGTCGTTTGGTAGAAATCCACACGCGCGTTCTGCCAAAAGCACCATTTGCATGCATATCGTGTGGTTTTGCAGAAAACTGCGTCCGCGTCTACCAAAAGATGCATGCGCATGCTTAAAACGCGTTTTGGCACAAATCCATGTGCGGGTGCTAAAAAGAGCAGCATCGGCATGCTTTTCACGTCGTTTGGTAGAAATCCACACGCGCGTTCTGCCAAAAGCACCATTTGCATGCATATCGTGTGGTTTTGCAGAAAACTGCGTCCGCGTCTACCAAAAGATGCATGTGCATGCTAAAAACGCGTTTTGGCACAAATCCATGTGCGGATGTTAAAAAGAGCAGCATCGGCATGCTTTTCACGTCGTTTGGTAGAAATCCACGCGCGCGTTCTGCCAAAAGCACCATTTGCATGCATATCGTGTGGTTTTGCAGAAAACTGCCTCCGCGTCTACCAAAAGATGCATGTGCATGCTAAAAACGCGTTTTGGCACAAATCCATGTGCGGATGTTAAAAAGAGCAGCATCGGCATGCTTTTCACGTCGTTTGGTAGAAATCCACGCGCGCGTTCTGCCAAAAGCACCATTTGCATGCATATCGTGTGGTTTTGCAGAAAACTGCGTCCGCGTCTACCAAAAGATGCATGCGCATGCTTAAAACGCGTTTTGGCACAAATCCATGTGCGGGTGCTAAAAAGAGCAGCATCGGCATGCTTTTCACGTCGTTTGGTAGAAATCCACACGCGCGTTCTGCCAAAAGCACCATTTGCATGCATATCGTGTGGTTTTGCAGAAAACTGCGTCCGCGTCTACCAAAAGATGCATGCGCATGCTTAAAACGCGTTTTGGCACAAATCCATGTGCGGGTGCTAAAAAGAGCAGCATCGGCATGCTTTTCACGTCGTTTGGTAGAAATCCACACGCGCGTTCTGCCAAAAGCACCATTTGCATGCCTATCGTGTGGTTTTGCAGAAAACTGCGTCCGCGTCTACCAAAAGATGCATGCGCATGCTTAAAACGCGCTTTGGCACAAATCCATGTGCGGATGTTAAAAAGAGCTGCATCGGCATGCTTTTCACGTCGTTTGGTAGAAATCCACGCGCGCGTTCTGCCAAAAGCACCATTTGCATGCCTATCGTGTGGTTTTGCAGAAAACTGCGTCCGCGTCTACCAAAAGATGCATGCGCATGCTTAAAACGCGTTTTGGCACAAATCCATGTGCGGGTGCTAAAAAGAGCAGCATCGGCATGCTTTTCACGTCGTTTGGTAGAAATCCACACGCGCGTTCTGCCAAAAGCACCATTTGCATGCCTATCGTGTGGTTTTGCAGAAAACTGCGTCCGCGTCTACCAAAAGATGCATGCGCATGCTTAAAACGCGCTTTGGCACAAATCCATGTGCGGATGTTAAAAAGAGCAGCATCGGCATGCTTTTCACGTCGTTTGGTAGAAATCCACGCGCGCGTTCTGCCAAAAGCACCATTTGCATGCCTATCGTGTGGTTTTGCAGAAAACTGCGTCCGCGTCTACCAAAAGATGCATGCGCATGCTTAAAACGCGTTTTGGCACAAATCCATGTGCGGGTGCTAAAAAGAGCAGCATCGGCATGCTTTTCACGTCGTTTGGTAGAAATCCACACGCGCGTTCTGCCAAAAGCACCATTTGCATGCATATCGTGTGGTTTTGCAGAAAACTGCGTCCGCGTCTACCAAAAGATGCATGCGCATGCTAAAAACGCGTTTTGGCACAAATCCATGTGCGGATGTTAAAAAGAGCAGCATCGGCATGCTTTTCACGTCGTTTGGTAGAAATCCACACGCGCGTTCTGCCAAAAGCACCATTTGCATGCCTATCGTGTGGTTTTGCAGAAAACTGCGTCCGCGTCTACCAAAAGATGCATGCGCATGCTTAAAACGCGCTTTGGCACAAATCCATGTGCGGATGTTAAAAAGAGCAGCATCGGCATGCTTTTCACGTCGTTTGGTAGAAATCCACGCGCGCGTTCTGCCAAAAGCACCATTTGCATGCATATCGTGTGGTTTTGCAGAAAACTGCGTCCGCGTCTACCAAAAGATGCATGCGCATGCTTAAAACGCGTTTTGGTACAAATCCATGTGCGGGTGCTAAAAAGAGCAGCATCGGCATGCTTTTCACGTCGTTTGGTAGAAATCCAAACGCGCGTTCTGCCAAAAGCACCATTTGCATGCCTATCGTGTGGTTTTGCAGAAAACTGCGTCCGCGTCTACCAAAAGATGCATGCGCATGCTTAAAACGCGCTTTGGCACAAATCCATGTGCGGATGTTAAAAAGAGCAGCATCGGCATGCTTTTCACGTCGTTTGGTAGAAATCCACACGCGCGTTCTGCCAAAAGCACCATTTGCATGCATATCGTGTGGTTTTGCAGAAAACTGCGTCCGCGTCTACCAAAAGATGCATGTGCATGCTAAAAACGCGTTTTGGCACAAATCCATGTGCGGATGTTAAAAAGAGCAGCATCGGCATGCTTTTCACGTCGTTTGGTAGAAATCCACACGCGCGTTCTGCCAAAAGCACCATTTGCATGCATATCGTGTGGTTTTGCAGAAAACTGCGTCCGCGTCTACCAAAAGATGCATGCGCATGCTAAAAACGCGTTTTGGCACAAATCCATGTGCGGATGTTAAAAAGAGCAGCATCGGCATGCTTTTCACGTCGTTTGGTAGAAATCCACGCGCGCGTTCTGCCAAAAGCACCATTTGCATGCATATCGTGTGGTTTTGCAGAAAACTGCGTCCGCGTCTACCAAAAGATGCATGCGCATGCTAAAAACGCGCTTTGGCACAAATCCATGTGCGGATGTTAAAAAGAGCAGCATCGGCATGCTTTTCACGTCGTTTGGTAGAAATCCACGCGCGCGTTCTGCCAAAAGCACCATTTGCATGCATATCGTGTGGTTTTGCAGAAAACTGCGTCCGCGTCTACCAAAAGATGCATGCGCATGCTTAAAACGCGTTTTGGCACAAATCCATGTGCGGGTGCTAAAAAGAGCAGCATCGGCATGCTTTTCACGTCGTTTGGTAGAAATCCACACGCGCGTTCTGCCAAAAGCACCATTTGCATGCATATCGTGTGGTTTTGCAGAAAACTGCGTCCGCGTCTACCAAAAGATGCATGTGCATGCTAAAAACGCGTTTTGGCACAAATCCATGTGCGGATGTTAAAAAGAGCAGCATCGGCATGCTTTTCACGTCGTTTGGTAGAAATCCACGCGCGCGTTCTGCCAAAAGCACCATTTGCATGCATATCGTGTGGTTTTGCAGAAAACTGCGTCCGCGTCTACCAAAAGATGCATGTGCATGCTAAAACGCGTTTTGGCACAAATCCATGTGCGGATGTTAAAAAGAGCAGCATCGGCATGCTTTTCACGTCGTTTGGTAGAAATCCACGCGCGCGTTCTGCCAAAAGCACCATTTGCATGCATATCGTGTGGTTTTGCAGAAAACTGCGTCCGCGTCTACCAAAAGATGCATGCGCATGCTAAAAACGCGTTTTGGCACAAATCCATGTGCGGATGTTAAAAAGAGCAGCATCGGCATGCTTTTCACGTCGTTTGGTAGAAATCCACACGCGCGTTCTGCCAAAAGCACCATTTGCATGCCTATCGTGTGGTTTTGCAGAAAACTGCGTCCGCGTCTACCAAAAGATGCATGCGCATGCTTAAAACGCGCTTTGGCACAAATCCATGTGCGGATGTTAAAAAGAGCAGCATCGGCATGCTTTTCACGTCGTTTGGTAGAAATCCACGCGCGCGTTCTGCCAAAAGCACCATTTGCATGCATATCGTGTGGTTTTGCAGAAAACTGCGTCCGCGTCTACCAAAAGATGCATGCGCATGCTTAAAACGCGTTTTGGCACAAATCCATGTGCGGGTGCTAAAAAGAGCAGCATCGGCATGCTTTTCACGTCGTTTGGTAGAAATCCAAACGCGCGTTCTGCCAAAAGCACCATTTGCATGCCTATCGTGTGGTTTTGCAGAAAACTGCGTCCGCGTCTACCAAAAGATGCATGCGCATGCTTAAAACGCGCTTTGGCACAAATCCGTGTGCGGATGTTAAAAAGAGCAGCATCGGCCATGCTTTTCACGTCGTTTGGTAGAAATCCACACGCGCGTTCTGCCAAAAGCACCATTTGCATGCATATCGTGTGGTTTTGCAGAAAACTGCGTCCGCGTCTACAAAAGATGCATGTGCATGCTAAAAACGCCTTTTGGCACAAATCCATGTGCGGATGTTAAAAAGAGCAGCATCGGCATGCTTTTCACGTCGTTTGGTAGAAATCCACACGCGCGTTCTGCCAAAAGCACCATTTGCATGCATATCGTGTGGTTTTGCAGAAAACTGCGTCCGCGTCTACCAAAAGATGCATGCGCATGCTAAAAACGCGTTTGGCACAAATCCATGTGCGGATGTTAAAAGAGCAGCATCGGCATGCTTTTCACGTCGTTTGGTAGAAATCCACGCGCGCGTTCTGCCAAAAGCACCATTTGCATGCATATCGTGTGGTTTTGCAGAAAACTGCGTCCGCGTCTACCAAAAGATGCATGCGCATGCTAAAAACGCGCTTTGGCACAAATCCATGTGCGGATGTTAAAAAGAGCAGCATCGGCATGCTTTTCACGTCGTTTGGTAGAAATCCACGCGCGCGTTCTGCCAAAAGCACCATTTGCATGCATATCGTGTGGTTTTGCAGAAAACTGCGTCCGCGTCTACCAAAAGATGCATGCGCATGCTTAAAACGCGTTTTGGCACAAATCCATGTGCGGGTGCTAAAAAGAGCAGCATCGGCATGCTTTTCACGTCGTTTGGTAGAAATCCACACGCGCGTTCTGCCAAAAGCACCATTTGCATGCATATCGTGTGGTTTTGCAGAAAACTGCGTCCGCGTCTACCAAAAGATGCATGTGCATGCTAAAAACGCGTTTTGGCACAAATCCATGTGCGGATGTTAAAAAGAGCAGCATCGGCATGCTTTTCACGTCGTTTGGTAGAAATCCACGCGCGCGTTCTGCCAAAAGCACCATTTGCATGCATATCGTGTGGTTTTGCAGAAAACTGCGTCCGCGTCTACCAAAAGATGCATGTGCATGCTAAAAACGCGTTTTGGCACAAATCCATGTGCGGATGTTAAAAAGAGCAGCATCGGCATGCTTTTCACGTCGTTTGGTAGAAATCCACGCGCGCGTTCTGCCAAAAGCACCATTTGCATGCATATCGTGTGGTTTTGCAGAAAACTGCGTCCGCGTCTACCAAAAGATGCATGCGCATGCTTAAAATCGCGTTTTGGCACAAATCCATGTGCGGGTGCTAAAAAGAGCAGCATCGGCATGCTTTTCACGTCGTTTGGTAGAAATCCACACGCGCGTTCTGCAAAAGCACCATTTGCATGCATATCGTGTGGTTTTGCAGAAAACTGCGTCCGCGTCTACCAAAAGATGCATGTGCATGCTAAAAACGCGTTTTGGCACAAATCCATGTGCGGGTGCTAAAAATAGCAGCATCGGCATGCTTTTCACGTCGTTTGGTAGAAATCCACGCGCGCGTTCTGCCAAAAGCACCATTTGCATGCCTATCGTGTGGTTTTGCAGAAAACTGCGTCCGCGTCTACCAAAAGATGCATGCGCATGCTTAAAACGCGTTTTGGCACAAATCCATGTGCGGGTGCTAAAAGAGCAGCATCGGCATGCTTTTCACGTCGTTTGGTAGAAATCCACACGCGCGTTCTGCCAAAAGCACCATTTGCATGCCTATCGTGTGGTTTTGCAGAAAACTGCGTCCGCGTCTATCAAAAGATGCATGCGCATGCTTAAAACGCGCTTTGGCACAAATCCGTGTGCGGATGTTAGAAAGAGCAGCATCGCATGCTTTTCACGTCGTTTGGTAGAAATCCACGCGCGCGTTCTGCCAAAAGCACCATTTGCATGCCTATCGTGTGGTTTTGCAGAAAACTGCGTCCGCGTCTACCAAAAGATGCATGCGCATGCTTAAAACGCGTTTTGGCACAAATCCATGTGCGGGTGCTAAAAAGAGCAGCATCGGCATGCTTTTCACGTCGTTTGGTAGAAATCCACACGCGCGTTCTGCCAAAAGCACCATTTGCATGCCTATCGTGTGGTTTTGCAGAAAACTGCGTCCGCGTTCTACCCAAAAGATGCATGCGCATGCTTAAAACGCGTTTTGGCACAAATCCATGTGCGGATGTTAAAAAGAGCAGCATCGGCATGCTTTTCACGTCGTTGGTAGAAATCCACACACGCGCGTTCTGCCAAAAGCACCATTTGCATGCATATCGTGTGGTTTTGCAGAAAACTGCGTCCGCGTCTACCAAAAGATGCATGCGCATGCTTAAAACGCGTTTTGGCACAAATCCATGTGCGGGTGCTAAAAAGAGCAGCATCGCATGCTTTTCACGTCGTTTGGTAGAAATCACACGCGCGTTCTGCCAAAAGCACCATTTGCATGCATATCGTGTGGTTTTGCAGAAAACTGCGTCCGCGTCTACAAAAGATGCATGCGCATGCCTTAAAACGCGTTTTGGCACAAATCCATGTGCGGGTGCTAAAAAGAGCAGCATCGGCATGCTTTTCACGTCGTTTGGTAGAAATCCACACGCGCGTTCTGCCAAAGCACCATTTGCATGCATATCGTGTGGTATTGCAGAAACTGCGTCCGCGTCTACCAAAAGATGCATGCGCATGCTTAAAACGCGCTTTGGCACAAATCCATGTGCGGATGTTAAAAAGAGCAGCATCGGCATGCTTTTCACGTCGTTTGGTAGAAATCCACGCGCGCGTTCTGCCAAAAGCACCATTTGCATGCATGTCGTGTGGTTTTGCAGAAAACTGCGTCCGCGTCTACCAAAAGATGCATGCGCATGCTTAAAACGCGTTTGGCACAAATCCATGTGCGGGTGCTAAAAAGAGCAGCATCGGCATGCTTTTCACGTCGTTTGGTAGAAATCCACACGCGCGTTCTGCCAAAAGCACCATTTGCATGCCTATCGTGTGGTTTTGCAGAAAACTGCGTCCGCGTCTACCAAAAGATGCATGCGCATGCTTAAAACGCGCTTTGGCACAAATCCATGTGCGGATGTTAAAAGAGCAGCATCGGCATGCTTTCACGTCGTTTGTAGAAATCCACGCGCGCGTTCTGCCAAAAGCACCATTTGCATGCTATCGTGTGGTTTGCAGAAAACTGCGTCCGCGTCTACCAAAAGATGCATGCGCATGCTTAAACGCGTTTTGGCACAAATCCATGTGCGGGTGCTAAAAAGAGCAGCATCGGCATGCTTTTCACGTCGTTTGGTAGAAATCCACACGCGCGTTCTGCCAAAAGCACCATTTGCATGCCTATCGTGTGGTTTTGCAGAAAACTGCGTCCGCGTCTACCAAAGATGCATGCGCATGCTTAAAACGCGTTTTGGCACAAATCCATGTGCGGATGTTAAAAAGAGCAGCATCGGCATGCTTTTCACGTCGTTTGGTAGAAATCCACACGCGCGTTCTGCCAAAAGCACCATTTGCATGCATATCGTGTGGTTTTGCAGAAAACTGCGTCCGCGTCTACCAAAAGATGCATGCGCATGCTAAAAACGCGTTTTGGCACAAATCCATGTGCGGATGTTAAAAAGAGCAGCATCGGCATGCTTTTCACGTCGTTTGGTAGAAATCCACACGCACGTTCTGCCAAAAGCACCATTTGCATGCCTATCGTGTGGTTTTGCAGAAACTGCGTCCGCGTCTACCAAAAGATGCATGCGCATGCTTAAAACGCGCTTTGGCACAAATCCATGTGCGGATGTTAAAAAGAGCAGCATCGGCATGCTTTTCACGTCGTTTGGTAGAAATCCACACGCGCGTTCTGCCAAAAGCACCATTGCATGCCTATCGTGTGGTTTTGCAGAAAACTGCGTCCGCGTCTACCAAAAGATGCAATGCGCATGCTTAAAACGCGCTTTGGCACAAATCCATGTGCGGATGTTAAAAAGAGCAGCATCGGCATGCTTTTCACGTCGTTTGGTAGAAATCACACGCGCGTTCTGCAAAAGCACCATTTGCATGCATATCGTGTGGTTTTGCAGAAAACTGCGTCCGCGTCTACCAAAAGATGCATGTGCATGCTAAAAACGCGTTTTGGCACAAATCCATGTGCGGATGTTTAAAAAGAGCAGCATCGGCATGCTTTTCACGTCGTTTGGTAGAAATCACACGCGCGTTCTGCCAAAAGCACCATTTGCATGCATATCGTGTGGTTTTGCAGAAAACTGCGTCCGCGTCTACCAAAGATGCATGTGCATGCTAAAAACGCGTTTTGGCACAAATCCATGTGCGGATGTTAAAAGAGCAGCATCGGCATGCTTTTCACGTCGTTTGGTAGAAATCCACGCGCGCGTTCTGCCAAAAGCACCATTTGCATGCATATCGTGTGGTTTTGCAGAAAACTGCGTCCGCGTCTACCAAAAGATGCATGCGCATGCTTAAAACGCGTTTTGGCACAAATCCATGTGCGGGTGCTAAAAGAGCAGCATCGGCATGCTTTTCACGTCGTTTGGTAGAAATCCACACGCGCGTTCTGCCAAAAGCACCATTTGCATGCATATCGTGTGGTTTTGCAGAAAACTGCGTCCGCGTCTACCAAAAGATGCATGCGCATGCTTAAAACGCGTTTTGGCACAAATCCATGTGCGGGTGCTAAAAAGAGCAGCATCGGCATGCTTTTCACGTCGTTTGGTAGAAATCCACACGCGCGTTCTGCCAAAAGCACCATTTGCATGCATATCGTGTGGTTTTGCAGAAAACTGCGTCCGCGTCTACCAAAAGATGCATGCGCATGCTTAAAACGCGTTTTGGCACAAATCCATGTGCGGGTGCTAAAAAGAGCAGCATCGGCATGCTTTTCACGTCGTTTGGTAGAAATCCACACGCGCGTTCTGCCAAAAGCACCATTTGCATGCATATCGTGTGGTATTGCAGAAAACTGCGTCCGCGTCTACCAAAAGATGCATGCGCATGCTTAAAACGCGCTTTGGCACAAATCCATGTGCGGATGTTAAAAAGAGCAGCATCGGCATGCTTTTCACGTCGTTTGGTAGAAATCCACGCGCGCGTTCTGCCAAAAGCACCATTTGCATGCATATCGTGTGGTTTTGCAGAAAACTGCGTCCGCGTCTACCAAAAGATGCATGCGCATGCTTAAAACGCGTTTTGGCACAAATCCATGTGCGGGTGCTAAAAAGAGCAGCATCGGCATGCTTTTCACGTCGTTTGGTAGAAAATCCACACGCGCGTTCTGCCAAAAGCACCATTTGCATGCCTATCGTGTGGTTTTGCAGAAAACTGCGTCCGCGTCTACCAAAAGATGCATGCGCATGCTTAAAACGCGCTTTGGCACAAATCCATGTGCGGATGTTAAAAAGAGCAGCATCGGCATGCTTTTTCACGTCGTTTGGTAGAAATCCACGCGCGCGTTCTGCCAAAGCACCATTTGCATGCCTATCGTGTGGTTTTGCAGAAAACTGCGTCCCGCGTCTACCAAAAGATGCATGCGCATGCTTAAAACGCGTTTTGGCACAAATCCATGTGCGGGTGCTAAAAAGAGCAGCATCGGCATGCTTTTCACGTCGTTTGGTAGAAATCCACACGCGCGTTCTGCCAAAGCACATTTGCATGCCTATCGTGTGGTTTTGCAGAAAACTGCGTCCGCGTCTACCAAAAGATGCATGCGCATGCTTAAACGCGTTTTGGCACAAATCCATGTGCGGATGTTAAAAGAGCAGCATCGCATGCTTTCACGTCGTTTGGTAGAAATCCACACGCGCGTTCTGCCAAAAGCACCATTTGCATGCATATCGTGTGGTTTTGCAGAAAACTGCGTCCGCGTCTACCAAAAGATGCATGCGCATGCTAAAAACGCGTTTTGGCACAAATCCATGTGCGGATGTTAAAAAGAGCAGCATCGGCATGCTTTTCACGTCGTTTGGTAGAAATCCACACGCACGTTCTGCCAAAAGCACCATTTGCATGCCTATCGTGTGGTTTTGCAGAAAACTGCGTCCGCGTCTACCAAAAGATGCATGCGCATGCTTAAAACGCGCTTTGGCACAAATCCATGTGCGGATGTTAAAAAGAGCAGCATCGGCATGCTTTTCACGTCGTTTGGTAGAAATCCACACGCGCGTTCTGCCAAAAGCACCATTTGCATGCCTATCGTGTGGTTTTGCAGAAAATCTGCGTCCGCGTCTACCAAAAGATGCATGCGCATGCTTAAAACGCGCTTTGGCACAAATCCATGTGCGGATGTTAAAAAGAGCAGCATCGGCATGCTTTTCACGTCGTTTGGTAGAAATCCACACGCGCGTTCTGCCAAAAGCACCATTTGCATGCATATCGTGTGGTTTTGCAGAAAACTGCGTCCGCGTCTACCAAAAGATGCATGTGCATGCTAAAACGCGTTTTGGCACAAATCCATGTGCGGATGTTAAAAAGAGCAGCATCGGCATGCTTTTCACGTCGTTTGGTAGAAATCCACACGCGCGTTCTGCCAAAAGCACCATTTGCATGCATATCGTGTGGTTTGCAGAAAACTGCGTCCGCGTCTACCAAAAGATGCATGTGCATGCTAAAACGCGTTTTGGCACAAATCCATGTGCGGATGTTAAAAATAGCAGCATCGGCATGCTTTTCACGTCGTTTGGTAGAAATCCACGCGCGCGTTCTGCCAAAAGCACCATTTGCATGCATATCGTGTGGTTTTGCAGAAAACTGCGTCCGCGTCTACCAAAAGATGCATGCGCATGCTTAAAACGCGTTTTGGCACAAATCCATGTGCGGGTGCTAAAAAGAGCAGCATCGGCATGCTTTTCACGTCGTTTGGTAGAAATCCACACGCGCGTTCTGCCAAAAGCACCATTTGCATGCCTATCGTGTGGTTTTGCAGAAAACTGCGTCCGCGTCTACCAAAAGATGCATGCGCATGCTTAAAACGCGCTTTGGCACAAATCCATGTGCGGGTGCTAAAAAGAGCAGCATCGGCATGCTTTTCACGTCGTTTGGTAGAAATCCACACGCGCGTTCTGCCAAAAGCACCATTTGCATGCATATCGTGTGGTTTTGCAGAAAACTGCGTCCGCGTCTACCAAAAGATGCATGCGCATGCTTAAAACGCGTTTTGGCACAAATCCATGTGCGGGTGCTAAAAAGAGCAGCATCGGCATGCTTTTCACGTCGTTTGGTAGAAATCCACGCGCGCGTTCTGCCAAAAGCACCATTTGCATGCATATCGTGTGGTTTTGCAGAAAACTGCGTCCGCGTCTACCAAAAGATGCATGCGCATGCTAAAAACGCGCTTTTGCACAAATCCATGTGCGGATGTTAAAAAGAGCAGCATCGGCATGCTTTTCACGTCGTTTGGTAGAAATCCACGCGCGCGTTCTGCCAAAAGCACCATTTGCATGCATATCGTGTGGTTTGCAGAAAACTGCGTCCGCGTCTACCAAAAGATGCATGCGCATGCTTAAAACGCGTTTGGCACAAATCCATGTGCGGGTGCTAAAAAGAGCAGCATCGGCATGCTTTTCACGTCGTTTGGTAGAAATCCACGCGCGCGTTCTGCCAAAAGCACCATTTGCATGCATATCGTGTGGTTTTGCAGAAAACTGCGTCCGCGTCTACAAAAGATGCATGCGCATGCTTAAAACGCGTTTGGCACAAATCCATGTGCGGGTGCTAAAAAGAGCAGCATCGGCATGCTTTTCACGTCGTTTGGTAGAAATCCACACGCGCGTTCTGCAAAAGCACCATTTGCATGCATATCGTGTGGTTTGCAGAAAACTGCGTCCGCGTCTACCAAAAGATGCATGTGCATGCTAAAAACGCGTTTTGGCACAATCCATGTGCGGGTGCTAAAAAGAGCAGCATCGGCATGCTTTTCACGTCGTTTGGTAGAAATCCACACGCGCGTTCTGCCAAAAGCACCATTTGCATGCCTATCGTGTGGTTTTGCAGAAACTGCGTCCGCGTCTACCAAAGATGCATGCGCATGCTTAAAAACGCGCTTTGGCACAAATCATGTGCGGATGTTAAAAAGAGCAGCATCGGCATGCTTTTCACGTCGTTTGGTAGAAATCCACGCGCGCGTTCTGCCAAAAGCACCATTTGCATGCCTATCGTGTGGTTTTGCAGAAAACTGCGTCCGCGTCTACCAAAAGATGCATGCGCATGCTTAAAACGCGTTTTGGCACAAATCCATGTGCGGGTGCTAAAAAGAGCAGCATCGGCATGCTTTTCACGTCGTTTGGTAGAAATCCACACGCGCGTTCTGCCAAAAGCACCATTTGCATGCCTATCGTGTGGTTTTGCAGAAAACTGCGTCCGCGTCTACCAAAAGATGCATGCGCATGCTTAAAACGCGCTTTGGCACAAATCCATGTGCGGATGTTAAAAAGAGCAGCATCGGCATGCTTTTCACGTTGTTTGGTAGAAATCCACGCGCGCGTTCTGCCAAAAAGCACCATTTGCATGCCTATCGTGTGTTTTGCAGAAAAACTACGTCCGCGTCTACCAAAAGATGCATCGCGCATGCTTAAAACGCGTTTTGGCACAAATCCATGTGCGGGTGCTAAAAAGGAGCAGCATCGGCATGCTTTTCACGTCGTTTGGTAGAAATCCACACGCGCGTTCTGCCAAAAGCACCATTTGCATGCATATCGTGTGGTTTTGCAGAAAACTGCGTCCGCGTCTACCAAAAGATGCATGCGCATGCTTAAAACGCGTTTTGGCACAAATCCATGTGCGGATGTTAAAAGAGCAGCTCGGCATGCTTTTCACGTCGTTTGGTAGAAATCCACGCGCGCGTTCTGCCAAAAGCACCATTTGCATGCATATCGTGTGGTTTTGCAGAAAACTGCGTCCGCGTCTACCAAAAGATGCATGCGCATGCGTAAAACGCGTTTTGGCACAATCCATGTGCGGGTGCTAAAAAGAGCAGCATCGGCATGCTTTTCACGTCGTTTGTAGAAATCCACACGCGCGTTCTGCAAAAGCACCATTTGCATGCATATCGTGTGGTTTTGCATCAGAAAACTGCGTCCGCGTCTACCAAAAGATGCATGCGCATGCTTAAAACGCGTTTTGGCACAAATCCATGTGCGGATGTCTAAAAAGAGCAGCATCGGCATGCTTTTCACGTCGTTTGGTAGAAATCCACACGCGCGTTCTGCCAAAAGCACCATTTGCAATGCATATCGTGTGGTTTTGCAGAAAACTGCGTCCGCGTCTACCAAAAGATGCATGCGCATGCTTAAAACGCGCTTTTGGCACAAATCCATGTGCGGATGTTAAAAAGAGCAGCATCGGCATGCTTTTCACGTCGTTTGGTAGAAATCCACGCGCGCGTTCTGCCAAAGCACCATTTGCATGCATATCGTGTGGTTTTTGCAGAAAACTGCGTCCGCATCTACCAAAAGATGCATGCGCATGCTTAAAACGCGTTTTGGCACAAATCCATGTGCGGGTGCTAAAAAGAGCAGCATCGGCATGCTTTTCACGTCGTTTGGTAGAAATCCACACGCGCGTTCTGCCAAAAGCACCATTTGCATGCATATCGTGTGGTTTTGCAGAAAACTGCGTCCGCGTCTACCAAAAGATGCATGCGCATGCTTAAAACGCGTTTTGGCACAAATCCATGTGCGGATGTTAAAAAGAGCAGCATCGGCATGCTTTTCACGTCGTTTGGTAGAAATCCACGCGCGCGTTCTGCAAAAGCCCATTTGCATGCATATCGTGTGGTTTTTGCAGAAAACTGCGTCCGCGTCTACCAAAAGATGCATGCGCATGCTTAAAACGCGTTTTGGCACAAATCCATGTGCGGGTGCTAAAAAGAGCAGCATCGGCATGCTTTTCACGTCGTTTGGTAGAAATCCACACGCGCGTTCTGCCAAAAGCACCATTTGCATGCATATCGTGTGGTTTTGCAGAAAACTGCGTCCGCGTCTACCAAAAGATGCATGCGCATGCTTAAAACGCGTTTTTGGCACAAATCCATGTGCGGATGTTAAAAAGAGCAGCATCGGCATGCTTTTCACGTCGTTTGGTAGAAATCCAAGCGCGCGTTCTGCCAAAACACCATTTGCATGCATATCGTGTGGTTTTGCAGAAAACTGCGTCCGCGTCTACCAAAAGATGCATGCGCATGCTTAAAACGCGTTTTGGCACAAATCCATGTGCGGGTGCTAAAAAGAGCAGCATCGGCATGCTTTTCACGTCGTTTGGTAGAAATCCACACGCGCGTTCTGCCAAAAGCACCATTTGCATGCATATCGTGTGGTTTTGCAGAAAACTGCGTCCGCGTCTACCAAAAGATGCATGCGCATGCTTAAAACGCGTTTTGGCACAAATCCATGTGCGGATGTTAAAAAGAGCAGCATCGGCATGCTTTTCACGTCGTTTGGTAGAAATCCACGCGCGCGTTCTGCCAAAAGCACCATTTGCATGCATATCGTGTGGTTTTGCAGAAAACTGCGTCCGCGTCTACCAAAAGATGCATGCGCATGCTTAAACGCGTTTTGGCACAAATCCATGTGCGGTTGCTAAAAAGAGCAGCATCGGCATGCTTTTCACGTCGTTTGGTAGAAATCCACACGCCGCGTTCTGCCAAAAGCACCATTTGCATGCATATCGTGTGGTTTTGCAGTAAACTGCGTCCGCGTCTACCAAAAGATGCATGCGCATGCTTAAAACGCGTTTTGGCACAAATCCATGTGCGGATGTTAAAAAGAGCAGCATCGGCATGCTTTTCACGTCGTTTGGTAGAAATCCACACGCGCGTTCTGCCAAAAGCACCATTTGCATGCATATCGTGTGGTTTTGCAGAAAACTGCGTCCGCGTCCTACCAAAAGATGCATGCGCATGCTTAAAACGCGCTTTGGCACAAATCCATGTGCGGATGTTAAAAAGAGCAGCATCGGCATGCTTTTCACGTCGTTTGGTAGAAATCCACGCGCGCGTTCTGCCAAAAGCACCATTTGCATGCATATCGTGTGGTTTTGCAGAAAACTGCGTCCGCATCTACCCAAAAGATGCATGCGCATGCTTAAAACGCGTTTTGCACAAATCCATGTGCGGGTGCTAAAAAGAGCAGCATCGGCATGCTTTTCACGTCGTTTGGTAGAAATCCACACGCGCGTTCTGCCAAAAGCACCATTTGCATGCATATCGTGTGGTTTTGCAGAAAACTGCGTCCGCGTCTACCAAAAGATGCATGCGCATGCTTAAAACGCGTTTTGGCACAAATCCATGTGCGGATGTTAAAAAGAGCAGCATCGGCATGCTTTTCACGTCGTTTGGTAGAAATCCACGCGCGCGTTCTGCCAAAAGCACCATTTGCATGCATATCGTGTGGTTTTGCAGAAAACTGCGTCCGCGTCTACCAAAAGATGCATGCGCATGCTTAAAACGCGTTTTGGCACAAATCCATGTGCGGGTGCTAAAAAGAGCAGCATCGGCATGCTTTTCACGTCGTTTGGTAGAAATCCACACGCGCGTTCTGCCAAAAGCACCATTTGCATGCATATCGTGTGGTTTTGCAGAAAACTGCGTCCGCGTCTACCAAAAGATGCATGCGCATGCTTAAAACGCGTTTTGGCACAAATCCATGTGCGGATGTTAAAAAGAGCAGCATCGGCATGCTTTTCACGTCGTTTGGTAGAAATCCAAGCGCGCGTTCTGCCAAAAGCACCATTTGCATGCATATCGTGTGGTTTTGCAGAAAACTGCGTCCGCATCTACCAAAAGATGCATGCGCATGCTTAAAACGCGTTTTGGCACAAATCCATGTGCGGGTGCTAAAAAGAGCAGCATCGGCATGCTTTTCACGTCGTTTGGTAGAAATCCACACGCGCGTTCTGCCAAAAGCACCATTTGCATGCATATCGTGTGGTTTTGCAGAAAACTGCGTCCGCGTCTACCAAAAGATGCATGTGCATGCTAAAAACGCGTTTTGGCACAAATCCATGTGCGGATGTTAAAAAGAGCAGCATCGGCATGCTTTTCACGTCGTTTGGTAGAAATCCACACGCGCGTTCTGCCAAAAGCACCATTTGCATGCATATCGTGTGGATTTTGCAGAAAACTGCGTCCGCGTCTACCAAAAGATGCATGCGCATGCTTAAAACGCGTTTTGGCACAAATCCATGTGCGGATGTTAAAAAGAGCAGCATCGGCATGCTTTTCACGTCGTTTGGTAGAAATCCACGCGCGCGTTCTGCCAAAAGCACCATTTGCATGCATATCGTGTGGTTTTGCAGAAAACTGCGTCCGCGTCTACCAAAAGATGCATGTGCATGCTTAAAACGCGTTTTGGCACAAATCCATGTGCGGATGTTAAAAAGAGCAGCATCGGCATGCTTTTCACGTCGTTTGGTAGAAATCCACGCGCGCGTTCTGCCAAAAGCACCATTTGCATGCCTATCGTGTGGTTTTGCAGAAAACTGCGTCCGCGTCTACCAAAAGATGCATGCGCATGCTTAAAACGCGTTTTGGCACAAATCCATGTGCGGATGTTAAAAAGAGCAGCATCGGCATGCTTTTCACGTCGTTTGGTAGAAATCCACACGCGCGTTCTGCCAAAAGCACCATTTGCATGCATATCGTGTCGTTTTGCAGAAAACTGCGTCCGCGTCTACCAAAAGATGCATGCGCATGCTTAAAACGCGTTTTGGCACAAATCCATGTGCGGGTGCTAAAAAGAGCAGCATCGGCATGCTTTTCACGTCGTTTGGTAGAAATCCACACGCGCGTTCTGCCAAAAGCACCATTTGCATGCATATCGTGTGGTTTTGCAGAAAACTGCGTCCGCGTCTACCAAAAGATGCATGTGCATGCTAAAAACGCGTTTTGGCACAAATCCATGTGCGGATGTTAAAAAGAGCAGCATCGGCATGCTTTTCACGTCGTTTGGTAGAAATCCACGCGCGCGTTCTGCCAAAAGCACCATTTCCATGCATATCGTGTGGTTTTGCAGAAAACTGCGTCCGCGTCTACCAAAAGATGCATGCGCATGCTTAAAACGCGATTTGGCACAAATCCATGTGCGGGTGCTAAAAAGAGCAGCATCGGCATGCTTTTCACGTCGTTTGGTAGAAATCCACACGCGCGTTCTGCCAAAAGCACCATTTGCATGCATATCGTGTGGTTTTGCAGAAAACTGCGTCCGCGTCTACCAAAAGATGCATGCGCATGCTTAAAACGCGTTTTGGCACAAATCCATGTGCGGATGTTAAAAAGAGCAGCATCGGCATGCTTTTCACGTCGTTTGGTAGAAATCCACACGCGCGTTCTGCCAAAAGCACCATTTGCATGCATATCGTGTGGTTTTGCAGAAAACTGCGTCCGCGTCTACCAAAAGATGCATGCGCATGCTTAAAACGCGCTTTGGCACAAATCCATGTGCGGATGTTAAAAAGAGCAGCATCGGCATGCTTTTCACGTCGTTTGGTAGAAATCCACACGCGCGTTCTGCCAAAAGCACCATTTGCATGCATATCGTGTGGTTTTGCAGAAAACTGCGTCCGCGTCTACCAAAAGATGCATGTGCATGCTAAAAACGCGTTTTGGCACAAATCCATGTGCGGATGTTAAAAAGAGCAGCATCGGCATGCTTTTCACGTCGTTTGGTAGAAATCCACTCGCGCGTTCTGCCAAAAGCACCATTTGCATGCATATCGTGTGGTTTTCCAGAAAACTGCGTCCGCGTCTACCAAAAGATGCATGCGCATGCTTAAAACGCGCTTTGGCACAAATCCATGTGCGGATGTTAAAAAGAGCAGCATCGGCATGCTTTTCACGTCGTTTGGTAGAAATCCACGCGCGCGTTCTGCCAAAAGCACCATTTGCATGCATATCGTGTGGTTTTGCAGAAAACTGCGTCCGCGTCTACCAGAAGATGCATGCGCATGCTTAAAACGCGTTTTGGCACAAATCCATGTGCGGGTGCTAAAAAGAGCAGCATCGGCATGCTTTTCACGTCGTTTGGTAGAAATCCACGCGCGCGTTCTGCCAAAAGCACCATTTGCATGCATATCGTGTGGTTTTGCAGAAAACTGCGTCCGCGTCTACCAAAAGATGCATGCGCATGCTTAAAACGCGTTTTGGCTCAAATCCATGTGCGGGTGCTAAAAAGAGCAGCATCGGCATGCTTTTCACGTCGTTT
>NW_027460406.1:0-85439 GCF_050947875.1 Dermacentor variabilis | reverse complement strand
TGCATATCGTGTGGTTTTGCAGAAAACTGCGTCCGCGTCTACCAAAAGATGCATGTGCATGCTAAAAACGCGTTTTGGCACAAATCCATGTGCGGGTGCTAAAAAGAGCAGCATCGGCATGCTTTTCACGTCGTTTGGTAGAAATCCACGCGCGCGTTCTGCCAAAACCACCATTTGCATGCATATCGTGTGGTTTTGCAGAAAACTGCGTCCGCGTCTACCAAAAGATGCATGCGCATGCTTAAAACGCGTTTTGGCACAAATCCATGTGCGGGCGCTAAAAAGAGCAGCATCGGCATGCTTTTCACGTCGTTTGGTAGAAATCCACACGCGCGTTCTGCCAAAAGCACCATTTGCATGCCTATCGTGTGGTTTTGCAGAAAACTGCGTCCGCGTCTACCAAAAGATGCATGCGCATGCTTAAAACGCGTTTTGGCACAAATCCATGTGCGGATGTTAAAAAGAGCAGCATCGGCATGCTTTTCACGTCGTTTGGTAGAAATCCACGCGCGCGTTCTGCCAAAAGCACCATTTGCATGCATATCTTGTGGTTTTGCAGAAAGCTGCGTCCGCGTCTACCAAAAGATGCATGCGCATGCTTAAAACGCGTTTTGGCACAAATCCATGTGCGGGTGCTAAAAAGAGCAGCATCGGCATGCTTTTCACGTCGTTTGGTAGAAATCCACACGCGCGTTCTGCCAAAAGCACCATTTGCATGCCTATCGTGTGGTTTTGCAGAAAACTGCGTCCGCGTCTACCAAAAGATGCATGCGCATGCTTAAAACGCGCTTTGGCACAAATCCATGTGCGGGTGCTAAAAAGAGCAGCATCGGCATGCTTTTCACGTCGTTTGGTAGAAATCCACGCGCGCGTTCTGCCAAAAGCACCATTTGCATGCCTATCGTGTGGTTTTGCAGAAAACTGCGTCCGCGTCTACCAAAAGATGCATGCGCATGCTTAAAACGCGCTTTGGCACAAATCCATGTGCGGATGTTAAAAAGAGCAGCATCGGCATGCTTTTCACGTCGTTTGGTAGAAATCCACGCGCGCGTTCTGCCAAAAGCACCATTTGCATGCATATCTTGTGGTTTTGCAGAAAACTGCGTCCGCGTCTACCAAAAGATGCATGCGCATGCTTAAAACGCGTTTTGGCACAAATCCATGTGCGGGTGCTAAAAAGAGCAGCATCGGCATGCTTTTCACGTCGTTTGGTAGAAATCCACACGCGCGTTCTGCCAAAAGCACCATTTGCATGCCTATCGTGTGGTTTTGCAGAAAACTGCGTCCGCGTCTACCAAAAGATGCATGCGCATGCTTAAAACGCGCTTTGGCACAAATCCATGTGCGGGTGCTAAAAAGAGCAGCATCGGCATGCTTTTCACGTCGTTTGGTAGAAATCCACGCGCGCGTTCTGCCAAAAGCACCATTTGCATGCCTATCGTGTGGTTTTGCAGAAAACTGCGTCCGCGTCTACCAAAAGATGCATGCGCATGCTTAAAACGCGTTTTGGCACAAATCCATGTGCGGATGTTAAAAAGAGCAGCATCGGCATGCTTTTCACGTCGTTTGGTAGAAATCCACGCGCGCGTTCTGCCAAAAGCACCATTTGCATGCATATCTTGTGGTTTTGCAGAAAACTGCGTCCGCGTCTACCAAAAGATGCATGCGCATGCTTAAAACGCGTTTTGGCACAAATCCATGTGCGGGTGCTAAAAAGAGCAGCATCGGCATGCTTTTCACGTCGTTTGGTAGAAATCCACGCGCGCGTTCTGCCAAAAGCACCATTTGCATGCCTATTGTGTGGTTTTGCAGAAAACTGCGTCCGCGTCTACCAAAAGATGCATGCGCATGCTTAAAACGCGCTTTGGCACAAATCCATGTGCGGATGTTAAAAAGAGCAGCATCGGCATGCTTTTCACGTCGTTTGGTAGAAATCCACGCGCGCGTTCTGCCAAAAGCACCATTTGCATGCATATCGTGTGGTTTTGCAGAAAACTGCGTCCGCGTCTACCAAAAGATGCATGCGCATGCTAAAAACGCGTTTTGGCACAAATCCATGTGCGGGTGCTAAAAAGAGCAGCATCGGCATGCTTTTCACGTCGTTTGGTAGAAATCCACGCTCGCGTTCTGCCAAAAGCACCATTTGCATGCCTATCGTGTGGTTTTGCAGAAAACTGCGTCCGCGTCTACCAAAAGATGCATGCGCATGCTTAAAACGCGCTTTGGCACAAATCCATGTGCGGATGTTAAAAAGAGCAGCATCGGCATGCTTTTCACGTCGTTTGGTAGAAATCCACGCGCGCGTTCTGCCAAAAGCACCATTTGCATGCATATCGTGTGGTTTTGCAGAAAACTGCGTCCGCGTCTACCAAAAGATGCATGCGCATGCTTAAAACGCGTTTTGGCACAAATCCATGTGCGGGTGCTAAAAAGAGCAGCATCGGCATGCTTTTCACGTCGTTTGGTAGAAATCCACGCGCGCGTTCTGCCAAAAGCACCATTTGCATGCCTATCGTGTGGTTTTGCAGAAAACTGCGTCCGCGTCTACCAAAAGATGCATGCGCATGCTTAAAACGCATTTTGGCACAAATCCATGTGCGGGTGCTAAAAAGAGCAGCATCGGCATGCTTTTCACGTCGTTTGGTAGAAATCCACGCGCGCGTTCTGCCAAAAGCACCATTTGCATGCATATCGTGTGGTTTTGCAGAAAACTGCGTCCGCGTCTACCAAAAGATGCATGCGCATGCTAAAAACGCGTTTTGGCACAAATCCATGTGCGGATGTTAAAAAGAGCAGCATCGGCATGCTTTTCACGTCGTTTGGTAGAAATCCACGCGCGCGTTCTGCCAAAAGCACCATTTGCATGCATATCGTGTGGTTTTGCAGAAAACTGCGTCCGCGTCTACCAAAAGATGCATGCGCATGCTAAAAACGCGTTTTGGCACAAATCCATGTGCGGATGTTAAAAAGAGCAGCATCGGCATGCTTTTCACGTCGTTTGGTAGAAATCCACACGCGCGTTCTGCCGAAAGCACCATTTGCATGCCTATTGTGTGGTTTTGCAGAAAACTGCGTCCGCGTCTACCAAAAGATGCATGCGCATGCTTAAAACGCGCTTTGGCACAAATCCATGTGCGGATGTTAAAAAGAGCAGCATCGGCATGCTTTTCACGTCGTTTGGTAGAAATCCACGCGCGCGTTCTGCCAAAAGCACCATTTGCATGCCTATCGTGTGGTTTTGCAGAAAACTGCGTCCGCGTCAACCAAAAGATGCATGCGCATGCTTAAAACGCGCTTTGGCACAAATCCATGTGCGGATGTTAAAAAGAGCAGCATCGGCATGCTTTTCACGTCGTTTGGTAGAAATCCACGCGCGCGTTCTGCCAAAAGCACCATTTGCATGCATATCGTGTGGTTTTGCAGAAAACTGCGTCCGCGTCTACCAAAAGATGCATGCGCATGCTTAAAACGCGTTTTGGCACAAATCCATGTGCGGGTGCTAAAAAGAGCAGCATCGGCATGCTTTTCACGTCGTTTGGTAGAAATCCACGCGCGCGTTCTGCCAAAAGCACCATTTGCATGCCTATCGTGTGGTTTTGCAGAAAACTGCGTCCGCGTCTACCAAAAGATGCATGCGCATGCTTAAAACGCGTTTTGGCACAAATCCATGTGCGGGTGCTAAAAAGAGCAGCATCGGCATGCTTTTCACGTCGTTTGGTAGAAATCCACGCGCGCGTTCTGCCAAAAGCACCATTTGCATGCATATCGTGTGGTTTTGCAGAAAACTGCGTCCGCGTCTACCAAAAGATGCATGCGCATGCTAAAAACGCGTTTTGGCACAAATCCATGTGCGGATGTTAAAAAGAGCAGTATCGGCATGCTTTTCACGTCGTTTGGTAGAAATCCACGCGCGCGTTCTGCCAAAAGCACCATTTGCATGCATATCGTGTGGTTTTGCAGAAAACTGCGTCCGCGTCTACCAAAAGATGCATGCGCATGCTTAAAACGCGTTTTGGCACAAATCCATGTGCGGGTGCTAAAAAGAGCAGCATCGGCATGCTTTTCACGTCGTTTGGTAGAAATCCACACGCGCGTTCTGCCGAAAGCACCATTTGCATGCCTATTGTGTGGTTTTGCAGTAAACTGCGTCCGCGTCTACCAAAAGATGCATGCGCATGCTTAAAACGCGTTTTGGCACAAATCCATGTGCGGGTGCTAAAAAGAGCAGCATCGGCATGCTTTTCACGTCGTTTGGTAGAAATCCACGCGCGCGTTCTGCCAAAAGCACCATTTGCATGCCTATCGTGTGGTTTTGCAGAAAACTGCGTCCGCGTCTACCAAAAGATGCATGCGCATGCTTAAAACGCGTTTTGGCACAAATCCATGTGCGGGTGCTAAAAAGAGCAGCATCGGCATGCTTTTCACGTCGTTTGGTAGAAATCCACGCGCGCGTTCTGCCAAAAGCACCATTTGCATGCATATCGTGTGGTTTTGCAGAAAACTGCGTCCGCGTCTACCAAAAGATGCATGCGCATGCTAAAAACGCGTTTTGGCACAAATCCATGTGCGGATGTTAAAAAGAGCAGCATCGGCATGCTTTTCACGTCGTTTGGTAGAAATCCACGCGCGCGTTCTGCCAAAAGCACCATTTGCATGCATATCGTGTGCTTTTGCAGAAAACTGCGTCCGCGTCTACCAAAAGATGCATGCGCATGCTTAAAACGCGCTTTGGCACAAATCCATGTGCGGATGTTAAAAAGAGCAGCATCGGCATGCTTTTCACGTCGTTTGGTAGAAATCCACGCGCGCGTTCTGCCAAAAGCACCATTTGCATGCATATCGTGTGGTTTTGCAGAAAACTGCGTCCGCGTCTACCAAAAGATGCATGCGCATGCTTAAAACGCGTTTTGGCACAAATCCATGTGCGGGTGCTAAAAAGAGCAGCATCGGCATGCTTTTCACGTCGTTTGGTAGAAATCCACGCGCGCGTTCTGCCAAAAGCACCATTTGCATGCCTATCGTGTGGTTTTGCAGAAAACTGCGTCCGCGTCTACCAAAAGATGCATGCGCATGCTTAAAACGCGTTTTGGCACAAATCCATGTGCGGGTGCTAAAAAGAGCAGCATCGGCATGCATTTCACGTCGTTTGGTAGAAATCCACGCGCGCGTTCTGCCAAAAGCACCATTTGCATGCATATCGTGTGGTTTTGCAGAAAACTGCGTCCGCGTCTACCAAAAGATGCATGCGCATGCTAAAAACGCGTTTTGGCACAAATCCATGTGCGGGTGCTAAAAAGAGCAGCATCGGCATGCTTTTCACGTCGTTTGGTAGAAATCCACACGCGCGTTCTGCCGAAAGCACCATTTGCATGCCTATTGTGTGGTTTTGCAGAAAACTGCGTCCGCGTCTACCAAAAGATGCATGCGCATGCTTAAAACGCGCTTTGGCACAAATCCATGTGCGGATGTTAAAAAGAGCAGCATCGGCATGCTTTTCACGTCGTTTGGTAGAAATCCACGCGCGCGTTCTGCCAAAAGCACCATTTGCATGCATATCGTGTGGTTTTGCAGAAAACTGCGTCCGCGTCTACCAAAAGATGCATGCGCATGCTAAAAACGCGTTTTGGCACAAATCCATGTGCGGGTGCTAAAAAGAGCAGCATCGGCATGCTTTTCACGTTGTTTGGTAGAAATCCACGCGCGCGTTCTGCCAAAAGCACCATTTGCATGCCTATCGTGTGGTTTTGCAGAAAACTGCGTCCGCGTCTACCAAAAGATGCATGCGCATGCTTAAAACGCGCTTTGGCACAAATCCATGTGCGGATGCTAAAAAGAGCAGCATCGGCATGCTTTTCACGTCGTTTGGTAGAAATCCACGCGCGCGTTCTGCCAAAAGCACCATTTGCATGCATATCGTGTGGTTTTGCAGAAAACTGCGTCCGCGTCTACCAAAAGATGCATGCTAAAAACGCGTTTTGGCACAAATCCATGTACGGGTAATAAAAAGAGCAGCATCGGCATGCTTTTCACGTCGTTTGGTAGAAATCCACGCGCGCGTTCTGCCAAAAGCACCATTTGCATGCCTATCGTGTGGTTTTGCAGAAAACTGCGTCCGCGTCTACCAAAAGATGCATGCGCATGCTTAAAACGCGCTTTGGCACAAATCCATGTGCGGATGTTAAAAAGAGCAGCATCGGCATGCTTTTCACGTCGTTGGTAGAAATCCACGCGCGCGTTCTGCCAAAAGCACCATTTGCATGCATATCGTGTGGTTTTGCAGAAAACTGCGTCCGCGTCTACCAAAAGATGCATGCGCATGCTTAAAACGCGTTTTGGCACAAATCCATGTGCGGGTGCTAAAAAGAGCAGCATCGGCATGCTTTTCACGTCGTTTGGTAGAAATCCACGCGCGCGTTCTGACAAAAGCACCATTTGCATGCCTATCGTGTGGTTTTGCAGAAAACTGCGTCCGCGTCTTCCAAAAGAAGCATGCGCATGCTTAAAACGCGTTTTGGCACAAATCCATGTGCGGGTGCTAAAAAGAGCAGCTTCGGCATGCTTTTCACGTCGTTTGGAAGAAATCCACGCGCGCGTTCTGCCAAAAGCACCATTTGCATGCATATCGTGTGGTTTTGCAGAAAACTGCGTCCGCGTCTACCAAAAGATGCATGCGCATGCTAAAAACGCGTTTTGGCACAAATCCATGTGCGGATGTTAAAAAGAGCAGCATCGGCATGCTTTTCACGTCGTTTGGTAGAAATCCACGCGCGCGTTCTGCCAAAAGCACCATTTGCATGCATATCGTGTGGTTTTGCAGAAAACTGCGTCCGCGTCTACCAAAAGATGCATGCGCATGCTTAAAACGCGTTTTGGCACAAATCCATGTGCGGGTGCTAAAAAGAGCAGCATCGGCATGCTTTTCACGTCGTTTGGTAGAAATCCACACGCGCGTTCTGCCGAAAGCACCATTTGCATGCCTATTGTGTGGTTTTGCAGAAAACTGCGTCCGCGTCTACCAAAAGATGCATGCGCATGCTTAAAACGCGCTTTGGCACAAATCCATGTGCGGATGTTAAAAAGAGCAGCATCGGCATGCTTTTCACGTCGTTTGGTAGAAATCCACGCGCGCGTTCTGCCAAAAGCACCATTTGCATGCATATCGTGTGGTTTTGCAGAAAACTGCGTCCGCGTCTACCAAAAGATGCATGCGCATGCTTAAAACGCGCTTTGGCACAAATCCATGTGCGGATGCTAAAAAGAGCAGCATCGGCATGCTTTTCACGTCGTTTGGTAGAAATCCACGCGCGCGTTCTGCCAAAAGCACCATTTGCATGCATATCGTGTGGTTTTGCAGAAAACTGCGTCCGCGTCTACCAAAAGATGCATGCGCATGCTAAAAACGCGTTTTGGCACAAATCCATGTGCGGATGTTAAAAAGAGCAGCATCGGCATGCTTTTCACGTCGTTTGGTAGAAATCCACGCGCGCGTTCTGCCAAAAGCACCATTTGCATGCATATCGTGTGGTTTTGCAGAAAACTGCGTCCGCGTCTACCAAAAGATGCATGCGCATGCTAAAAACGCGTTTTGGCACAAATCCATGTGCGGATGTTAAAAAGAGCAGCATCGGCATGCTTTTCACGTCGTTTGGTAGAAATCCACACGCGCGTTCTGCCGAAAGCACCATTTGCATGCCTATTGTGTGGTTTTGCAGAAAACTGCGTCCGCGTCTACCAAAAGATGCATGCGCATGCTTAAAACGCGCTTTGGCACAAATCCATGTGCGGATGTTAAAAAGAGCAGCATCGGCATGCTTTTCACGTCGTTTGGTAGAAATCCACGCGCGCGTTCTGCCAAAAGGACCATTTGCATGCCTATCGTGTGGTTTTGCAGAAAACTGCGTCCGCGTCAACCAAAAGATGCATGCGCATGCTTAAAACGCGCTTTGGCACAAATCCATGTGCGGATGTTAAAAAGAGCAGCATCGGCATGCTTTTCACGTCGTTTGGTAGAAATCCACGCGCGCGTTCTGCCAAAAGCACCATTTGCATGCATATCGTGTGGTTTTGCAGAAAACTGCGTCCGCGTCTACCAAAAGATGCATGCGCATGCTTAAAACGCGTTTTGGCACAAATCCATGTGCGGGTGCTAAAAAGAGCAGCATCGGCATGCTTTTCACGTCGTTTGGTAGAAATCCACGCGCGCGTTCTGCCAAAAGCACCATTTGCATGCCTATCGTGTGGTTTTGCAGAAAACTGCGTCCGCGTCTACCAAAAGATGCATGCGCATGCTTAAAACGCGTTTTGGCACAAATCCATGTGCGGGTGCTAAAAAGAGCAGCATCGGCATGCTTTTCACGTCGTTTGGTAGAAATCCACGCGCGCGTTCTGCCAAAAGCACCATTTGCATGCATATCGTGTGGTTTTGCAGAAAACTGCGTCCGCGTCTACCAAAAGATGCATGCGCATGCTAAAAACGCGTTTTGGCACAAATCCATGTGCGGATGTTAAAAAGAGCAGTATCGGCATGCTTTTCACGTCGTTTGGTAGAAATCCACGCGCGCGTTCTGCCAAAAGCACCATTTGCATGCATATCGTGTGGTTTTGCAGAAAACTGCGTCCGCGTCTACCAAAAGATGCATGCGCATGCTTAAAACGCGTTTTGGCACAAATCCATGTGCGGGTGCTAAAAAGAGCAGCATCGGCATGCTTTTCACGTCGTTTGGTAGAAATCCACACGCGCGTTCTGCCGAAAGCACCATTTGCATGCCTATTGTGTGGTTTTGCAGTAAACTGCGTCCGCGTCTACCAAAAGATGCATGCGCATGCTTAAAACGCGTTTTGGCACAAATCCATGTGCGGGTGCTAAAAAGAGCAGCATCGGCATGCTTTTCACGTCGTTTGGTAGAAATCCACGCGCGCGTTCTGCCAAAAGCACCATTTGCATGCCTATCGTGTGGTTTTGCAGAAAACTGCGTCCGCGTCTACCAAAAGATGCATGCGCATGCTTAAAACGCGTTTTGGCACAAATCCATGTGCGGGTGCTAAAAAGAGCAGCATCGGCATGCTTTTCACGTCGTTTGGTAGAAATCCACGCGCGCGTTCTGCCAAAAGCACCATTTGCATGCATATCGTGTGGTTTTGCAGAAAACTGCGTCCGCGTCTACCAAAAGATGCATGCGCATGCTAAAAACGCGTTTTGGCACAAATCCATGTGCGGATGTTAAAAAGAGCAGCATCGGCATGCTTTTCACGTCGTTTGGTAGAAATCCACGCGCGCGTTCTGCCAAAAGCACCATTTGCATGCATATCGTGTGCTTTTGCAGAAAACTGCGTCCGCGTCTACCAAAAGATGCATGCGCATGCTTAAAACGCGCTTTGGCAGAAATCCATGTGCGGATGTTAAAAAGAGCAGCATCGGCATGCTTTTCACGTCGTTTGGTAGAAATCCACGCGCGCGTTCTGCCAAAAGCACCATTTGCATGCATATCGTGTGGTTTTGCAGAAAACTGCGTCCGCGTCTACCAAAAGATGCATGCGCATGCTTAAAACGCGTTTTGGCACAAATCCATGTGCGGGTGCTAAAAAGAGCAGCATCGGCATGCTTTTCACGTCGTTTGGTAGAAATCCACGCGCGCGTTCTGCCAAAAGCACCATTTGCATGCCTATCGTGTGGTTTTGCAGAAAACTGCGTCCGCGTCTACCAAAAGATGCATGCGCATGCTTAAAACGCGTTTTGGCACAAATCCATGTGCGGGTGCTAAAAAGAGCAGCATCGGCATGCATTTCACGTCGTTTGGTAGAAATCCACGCGCGCGTTCTGCCAAAAGCACCATTTGCATGCATATCGTGTGGTTTTGCAGAAAACTGCGTCCGCGTCTACCAAAAGATGCATGCGCATGCTAAAAACGCGTTTTGGCACAAATCCATGTGCGGGTGCTAAAAAGAGCAGCATCGGCATGCTTTTCACGTCGTTTGGTAGAAATCCACACGCGCGTTCTGCCGAAAGCACCATTTGCATGCCTATTGTGTGGTTTTGCAGAAAACTGCGTCCGCGTCTACCAAAAGATGCATGCGCATGCTTAAAACGCGCTTTGGCACAAATCCATGTGCGGATGTTAAAAAGAGCAGCATCGGCATGCTTTTCACGTCGTTTGGTAGAAATCCACGCGCGCGTTCTGCCAAAAGCACCATTTGCATGCATATCGTGTGGTTTTGCAGAAAACTGCGTCCGCGTCTACCAAAAGATGCATGCGCATGCTAAAAACGCGTTTTGGCACAAATCCATGTGCGGGTGCTAAAAAGAGCAGCATCGGCATGCTTTTCACGTTGTTTGGTAGAAATCCACGCGCGCGTTCTGCCAAAAGCACCATTTGCATGCCTATCGTGTGGTTTTGCAGAAAACTGCGTCCGCGTCTACCAAAAGATGCATGCGCATGCTTAAAACGCGCTTTGGCACAAATCCATGTGCGGATGCTAAAAAGAGCAGCATCGGCATGCTTTTCACGTCGTTTGGTAGAAATCCACGCGCGCGTTCTGCCAAAAGCACCATTTGCATGCATATCGTGTGGTTTTGCAGAAAACTGCGTCCGCGTCTACCAAAAGATGCATGCTAAAAACGCGTTTTGGCACAAATCCATGTACGGGTAATAAAAAGAGCAGCATCGGCATGCTTTTCACGTCGTTTGGTAGAAATCCACGCGCGCGTTCTGCCAAAAGCACCATTTGCATGCCTATCGTGTGGTTTTGCAGAAAACTGCGTCCGCGTCTACCAAAAGATGCATGCGCATGCTTAAAACGCGCTTTGGCACAAATCCATGTGCGGATGTTAAAAAGAGCAGCATCGGCATGCTTTTCACGTCGTTTGGTAGAAATCCACGCGCGCGTTCTGCCAAAAGCACCATTTGCATGCATATCGTGTGGTTTTGCAGAAAACTGCGTCCGCGTCTACCAAAAGATGCATGCGCATGCTTAAAACGCGTTTTGGCACAAATCCATGTGCGGGTGCTAAAAAGAGCAGCATCGGCATGCTTTTCACGTCGTTTGGTAGAAATCCACGCGCGCGTTCTGACAAAAGCACCATTTGCATGCCTATCGTGTGGTTTTGCAGAAAACTGCGTCCGCGTCTTCCAAAAGAAGCATGCGCATGCTTAAAACGCGTTTTGGCACAAATCCATGTGCGGGTGCTAAAAAGAGCAGCTTCGGCATGCTTTTCACGTCGTTTGGAAGAAATCCACGCGCGCGTTCTGCCAAAAGCACCATTTGCATGCATATCGTGTGGTTTTGCAGAAAACTGCGTCCGCGTCTACCAAAAGATGCATGCGCATGCTAAAAACGCGTTTTGGCACAAATCCATGTGCGGATGTTAAAAAGAGCAGCATCGGCATGCTTTTCACGTCGTTTGGTAGAAATCCACGCGCGCGTTCTGCCAAAAGCACCATTTGCATGCATATCGTGTGGTTTTGCAGAAAACTGCGTCCGCGTCTACCAAAAGATGCATGCGCATGCTTAAAACGCGTTTTGGCACAAATCCATGTGCGGGTGCTAAAAAGAGCAGCATCGGCATGCTTTTCACGTCGTTTGGTAGAAATCCACACGCGCGTTCTGCCGAAAGCACCATTTGCATGCCTATTGTGTGGTTTTGCAGAAAACTGCGTCCGCGTCTACCAAAAGATGCATGCGCATGCTTAAAACGCGCTTTGGCACAAATCCATGTGCGGATGTTAAAAAGAGCAGCATCGGCATGCTTTTCACGTCGTTTGGTAGAAATCCACGCGCGCGTTCTGCCAAAAGCACCATTTGCATGCATATCGTGTGGTTTTGCAGAAAACTGCGTCCGCGTCTACCAAAAGATGCATGCGCATGCTTAAAACGCGCTTTGGCACAAATCCATGTGCGGATGCTAAAAAGAGCAGCATCGGCATGCTTTTCACGTCGTTTGGTAGAAATCCACGCGCGCGTTCTGCCAAAAGCACCATTTGCATGCATATCGTGTGGTTTTGCAGAAAACTGCGTCCGCGTCTACCAAGAGATGCATGCGCATGCTAAAAACGCGTTTTGGCACAAATCCATGTGCGGGTGCTAAAAAGAGCAGCATCGGCATGCTTTTCACGTCGTTTGGTAGAAATCCACGCGCGCGTTCTGCCAAAAGCACCATTTGCATGCCTATCGTGTGGTTTTGCAGAAAACTGCGTCCGCGTCTACCAAAAGATGCATGCGCATGCTTAAAACGCGTTTTGGCACAAATCCATGTGCGGATGTTAAAAAGAGCAGCATCGGCATGCTTTTCACGTCGTTTGGTAGAAATCCACGCGCGCGTTCTGCCAAAAGCACCATTTGCATGCCTATCGTGTGGTTTTGCAGAAAACTGCGTCCGCGTCTACCAAAAGATGCATGCGCATGCTTAAAACGCGCTTTGGCACAAATCCATGTGCGGATGTTAAAAAGAGCAGCATCGGCATGCTTTTCACGTCGTTTGGTAGAAATCCACGCGCGCGTTCTGCCAAAAGCACCATTTGCATGCATATCGTGTGGTTTTGCAGAAAACTGCGTCCGCGTCTACCAAAAGATGCATGCGCATGCATAAAACGCGCTTTGGCACAAATCCATGTGTGGGTGCTAAAAAGAGCAGCATCGGCATGCTTTTCACGTCGTTTGGCAGAAATCCACGCGCGCGTTCTGCCAAAAGCACCATTTGCATGCATATCGTGTGGTTTTGCAGAAAACTGCGTCCGCGTCTACCAAAAGATGCATGCGCATGCTTAAAACGCGTTTTGGCACAAATCCATGTGCGGGTGCTAAAAAGAGCAGCATCGGCATGCTTTTCACGTCGTTTGGTAGAAATCCACGCGCGCGTTCTGCCAAAAGCACCATTTGCATGCCTATCGTGTGGTTTTGCAGAAAACTGCGTCCGCGTCTACCAAAAGATGCATGCGCATGCTAAAAACGCGTTTTGGCACAAATCCATGTGCGGGTGCTAAAAAGAGCAGCATCGGCATGCTTTTCACGTTGTTTGGTAGAAATCCACGCGCGCGTTCTGCTAAAAGCACCATTTGCATGCCTATCGTGTGGTTTTGCAGAAAACTGCGTCCGCGTCTACCAAAAGATGCATGCGCATGCTAAAAACGCGTTTTGGCACAAATCCATGTGCGGATGTTAAAAAGAGCAGCATCGGCATGCTTTTCACGTCGTTTGGTAGAAATCCACGCGCGCGTTCTGCCAAAAGCACCATTTGCATGCCTATCGTGTGGTTTTGCAGAAAACTGCGTCCGCGTCTACCAAAAGATGCATGCGCATGCTTAAAACGCGTTTTGGCACAAATCCATGTGCGGGTGCTAAAAAGAGCAGCATCGGCATGCTTTTCACGTCGTTTGGTAGAAATCCACGCGCGCGTTCTGCCAAAAGCACCATTTGCATGCCTATCGTGTGGTTTTGCAGAAAACTGCGTCCGGGTCTACCAAAAGATGCATGCGCATGCTAAAAACGCGTTTTGGCACAAATCCATGTGCGGATGTTAAAAAGAGCAGCATCGGCATGCTTTTCACGTCGTTTGGTAGAAATCCACGCGCGCGTTCTGCCAAAAGCACCATTTGCATGCATATCGTGTGGTTTTGCAGAAAACTGCGTCCGCGTCTACCAAAAGATGCATGCGCATGCATAAAACGCGCTTTGGCACAAATCCATGTGCGGGTGCTAAAAAGAGCAGCATCGGCATGCTTTTCACGTCGTTTGGTAGAAATCCACGCGCGCGTTCTGCCAAAAGCACCATTTGCATGCATATCGTGTGGTTTTGCAGAAAACTGCGTCCGCGTCCACCAAAAGATGCATGCGCATGCTTAAAACGCGTTTTGGCACAAATCCATGTGCGGGTGCTAAAAAGAGCAGCATCGGCATGCTTTTCACGTCGTTTGGTAGAAATCCACGCGCGCGTTCTGCCAAAAGCACCATTTGCATGCCTATCGTGTGGTTTTGCAGAAAACTGCGTCCGCGTCTACCAAAAGATGCATGCGCATGCTAAAAACGCGTTTTGGCACAAATCCATGTGCGGGTGCTAAAAAGAGCAGCATCGGCATGCTTTTCACGTTGTTTGGTAGAAATCCACGCGCGCGTTCTGCCAAAAGCACCATTTGCATGCCTATCGTGTGGTTTTGCAGAAAACTGCGTCCGCGTCTACCAAAAGATGCATGCGCATGCTAAAAACGCGTTTTGGCACAAATACATGTGCGGATGTTAAAAAGAGCAGCATCGGCATGCTTTTCACGTCGTTTGGTAGAAATCCACGCGCGCGTTCTGCCAAAAGCACCATTTGCATGCATATCGTGTGGTTTTGCAGAAAACTGCGTCCGCGTCTACCAAAAGATGCATGCGCATGCTTAAAACGCGCTTTGGCACAAATCCATGTGCGGATGTTAAAAAGAGCAGCATCGGCATGCTTTTCACGTTGTTTGGTAGAAATCCACGCGCGCGTTCTGCCAAAAGCACCATTTCCATGCCTATCGTGTGGTTTTGCAGAAAACTGCGTCCGCGTCTACCAAAAGATGCATGCGCATGCTTAAAACGCGCTTTGGCACAAATCCATGTGCGGATGCTAAAAAGAGCAGCATCGGCATGCTTTTCACGTCGTTTGGTAGAAATCCACGCGCGCGTTCTGCCAAAAGCACCATTTGCATGCATATCGTGTGGTTTTGCAGAAAACTGCGTCCGCGTCTACCAAAAGATGCATGCGCATGCTAAAAACGCGTTTTGGCACAAATCCATGTGCGGGTGCTAAAAAGAGCAGCATCGGCATGCTTTTCACGTCGTTTGGTAGAAATCCACGCGCGCGTTCTGCCAAAAGCACCATTTGCATGCCTATCGTGTGGTTTTGCAGAAAACTGCGTCCGCGTCTACCAAAAGATGCATGCGCATGCTTAAAACGCGCTTTGGCACAAATCCATGTGCGGATGTTAAAAAGAGCAGCATCGGCATGCTTTTCACGTCGTTTGGTAGAAATCCACGCGCGCGTTCTGCCAAAAGCACCATTTGCATGCATATCGTGTGGTTTTGCAGAAAACTGCGTCCGCGTCTACCAAAAGATGCATGCGCATGCTTAAAACGCGTTTTGGCACAAATCCATGTGCGGGTGCTAAAAAGAGCAGCATCGGCATGCTTTTCACGTCGTTTGGTAGAAATCCACGCGCGCGTTCTGCCAAAAGCACCATTTACATGCCTATCGTGTGGTTTTGCAGAAAACTGCGTCCGCGTCTACCAAAAGATGCATGCGCATGCTTAAAACGCGCTTTGGCACAAATCCATGTGCGGATGCTAAAAAGAGCAGCATCGGCATGCTTTTCACGTCGTTTGGTAGAAATCCACGCGCGCGTTCTGCCAAAAGCACCATTTGCATGCATATCGTGTGGTTTTGCAGAAAACTGCGTCCGCGTCTACCAAAAGATGCATGCGCATGCTAAAAACGCGTTTTGGCACAAATCCATGTGCGGGTGCTAAAAAGAGCAGCATCGGCATGCTTTTCACGTCGTTTGGTAGAAATCCACGCGCGCGTTCTGCCAAAAGCACCATTTGCATGCCTATCGTGTGGTTTTGCAGAAAACTGCGTCCGCGTCTACCAAAAGATGCATGCGCATGCTTAAAACGCGCTTTGGCACAAATCCATGTGCGGATGTTAAAAAGAGCAGCATCGGCATGCTTTTCACGTCGTTTGGTAGAAATCCACGCGCGCGTTCTGCCAAAAGCACCATTTGCATGCATATCGTGTGGTTTTGCAGAAAACTGCGTCCGCGTCTACCAAAAGATGCATGCGCATGCTTAAAACGCGTTTTGGCACAAATCCATGTGCGGGTGCTAAAAAGAGCAGCATCGGCATGCTTTTCACGTCGTTTGGTAGAAATCCACGCGCGCGTTCTGCCAAAAGCACCATTTGCATGCCTATCGTGTGGTTTTGCAGAAAACTGCGTCCGCGTCTACCAAAAGATGCATGCGCATGCTTAAAACGCGCTTTGGCACAAATCCATGTGCGGATGCTAAAAAGAGCAGCATCGGCATGCTTTTCACGTCGTTTGGTAGAAATCCACGCGCGCGTTCTGCCAAAAGCACCATTTGCATGCATATCGTGTGGTTTTGCAGAAAACTGCGTCCGCGTCTACCAAAAGATGCATGCTAAAAACGCGTTTTGGCACAAATCCGTGTGCGGGTGCTAAAAAGAGCAGCATCGGTATGCTTTTCACGTCGTTTGGTAGAAATCCACGCGCGCGTTCTGCCAAAAGCACCATTTGCATGCCTATCGTGTGGTTTTGCAGAAAACTGCGTCCGCGTCTACCAAAAGATGCATGCGCATGCTTAAAACGCGCTTTGGCACAAATCCATGTGCGGATGTTAAAAAGAGCAGCATCGGCATGCTTTTCACGTCGTTTGGTAGAAATCCACGCGCGCGTTCTGCCAAAAGCACCATTTGCATGCATATCGTGTGGTTTTGCAGAAAACTGCGTCCGCGTCTACCAAAAGATTCATGCGCATGCTTAAAACGCGTTTTGGCACAAATCCATGTGCGGGTGCTAAAAAGAGCAGCATCGGCATGCTTTTCACGTCGTTTGGTAGAAATCCACGCGCGCGTTCTGCCAAAAGCACCATTTGCATGCATATCGTGTGGTTTTGCAGAAAACTGCGTCCGCGTCTACGAAAAGATGCATGCGCATGCTAAAAACGCGTTTTGGCACAAATCCATGTGCGGATGTTAAAAAGAGCAGCATCGGCATGCTTTTCACGTCGTTTGGTAGAAATCCACGCGCGCGTTCTGCCAAAAGCACCATTTGCATGCATATCGTGTGGTTTTGCAGAAAACTGCGTCCGCGTCTACCAAAAGATGCATGCGTATGCTTAAAACGCGTTTTGGCACAAATCCATGTGCGGGTGCTAAAAGAGCAGCATCGGCATGCTTTTCACGTCGTTTGGTAGAAATCCACACGCGCGTTCTGCCAAAAGCACCATTTGCATATGCAGCCTATTGTGTGGTTTTGCAGAAAACTGCGTCCGCGTCTACCAAAAGATGCATGCGCATGCTTAAAACGCGCTTTGGCACAAATCCATGTGCGGATGTTAAAAAGAGCAGCATCGGCATGCTTTTCACGTCGTTTGTAGAAATCCACGCGCGCGTTCTGCCAAAGCACCATTTGCATGCATATCGTGTGGTTTTGCAGAAAACTGCGTCCGCGTCTACCAAAAGATGCATGCGCATGCATAAAACGCGTTTTGGCACAAATCCATGTGCGGGTGCTAAAAAGAGCAGCATCGGCATGCTTTTCACGTCGTTTGTAGAAATCCACGCGCGCGTTCTGCCAAAAGCACCATTTGCATGCCTATTGTGTGGTTTTGCAGAAAACTGCGTCCGCGTCTACCAAAAGATGCATGCGCATGCTTAAAACGCGCTTTGGCACAAATCCATGTGCGGATGTTAAAAAGAGCAGCATCGGCATGCTTTTCACGTCGTTTGGTAGAAATCCACGCGCGGGTTCTGCCAAAAGCACCATTTGCATGCATATCGTGTGGTTTTGCAGAAAACTGCGTCCGCGTCTACCAAAAGATGCATGGGCATGCTTAAAACGCGTTTTGGCACAAATCCATGTGCGGATGTTAAAAAGAGCAGCATCGGCATGCTTTTCACGTCGTTTGGTAGAAATCCACGCGCGCGTTCTGCCAAAAGCACCATTTGCATGCCTATCGTGTGGTTTTGCAGAAAACTGCGTCCGCGTCTACCAAAAGATGCATGCGCATGCTTAAAACGCGCTTTGGCACAAATCCATGTGCGGGTGCTAAAAAGAGCAGCATCGGCATGCTTTTCACGTCGTTTGGTAGAAATCCACGCGCGCGTTCTGCCAAAAGCACCATTTGCATGCATATCGTGTGGTTTTGCAGAAAACTGCGTCCGCGTCTACCAAAAGATGCATGCGCATGCTAAAAACGCGTTTTGGCACAAATCCATGTGCGGATGGTAAAAAGAGCAGCATCGGCATGCTTTTCACGTCGTTTGGTAGAAATCCACGCGCGCGTTCTGCCAAAAGCACCATTTGCATGCATATCGTGTGGTTTTGCAGAAAACTGCGTCCGCGTCTACCAAAAGATGCATGCGCATGCATAAAACGCGCTTTGGCACAAATCCATGTGCGGGTGCTAAAAAGAGCAGCATCGGCATGCTTTTCACGTCGTTTGTAGAAATCCACGCGCGCGTTCTGCCAAAAGCACCATTTGCATGCATATCGTGTGGTTTTGCAGAAAACTGCGTCCGCGTCTACCAAAAGATGCATGCACATGCTAAAAACGCATTTTGGCACAAATCCATGTGCGGGTGCTAAAAAGAGCAGCATCGGCATGCTTTTCACGTCGTTTGGTAGAAATCCACGCGCGCGTTCTGCCAAAAGCACCATTTGCATGCATATCGTGTGGTTTTGCAGAAAACTGCGTCCGCGTCTACCAAAAGATGCATGCGCATCCTAAAAACGCGTTGTGGCACAAATCCATGTGCGGATTTTAAAAAGAGCAGCATCGGCATGCTTTTCACGTCGTTTGGTAGAAATCCACGCGCGCGTTCTACCAAAAGCACGATTTGCATGCATATCGTGTGGTTTGCAGAAAACTGCGTCCGCGTCTACCAAAAGATGCATGCGCATGCTAAAAACGCGTTTTGGCACAAATCCATGTGCGGGTGCTAAAAAGAGCAGCATCGGCATGCTTTTCACGTCGTTTGGTAGAAATCCACGCGCGCGTTCTGCAAAAGCACCATTTGCATGCCTATCGTGTGGTTTTGCAGAAAACTGCGTCCGCGTCTACCAAAAGATGCATGCGCATGCTTAAAACGCGCTTTGCCACAAATCCATGTGCGGATGCTAAAAAGAGCAGCATCGGCATGCTTTTCACGTCGTTTGGTAGAAATCCACGCGCGCGTTCTGCCAAAAGCACAATTTGCATGCATATCGTGTGGTTTTGCAGAAAACTGCGTCCGCGTCTACCAAAAGATGCATGCGCATGCTAAAAACGCGTTTTGCACAAATCCATGTGCGGGTGCTAAAAAGAGCAGCATCGGCATGCTTTTCACGTCGTTTGGTAGAAATTCACGCGCGCGTTCTACCAAAAGCACCATTTGCATGCATATCGTGTGGTTTTGCTGAAAAACTGCGTCCGCGTCTACCAAAAGATGCATGCGCATGCTAAAAACGCGTTTTGGCACAAATCCATGTGCGGGTGCTAAAAAGAGCAGCATCGGCATGCTTTTCACGTCGTTTGGTAGAAATCCACGCGCGCGTTCTGCCAAAAGCACCATTTGCATGCATATCGTGTGGTTTTGCAGAAAACTGCGTCCGCGTCTACCAAAAGATGCATGCGCATGCCAAAAACGCGTTTTGGCACAAATCCATGTGCGGGTGCTAAAAGAGCAGCATCGGCATGCTTTTCACGTCGTTTGGTAGAAATCCACGCGCGCGTTCTGCCAAAAGCACGATTTGCATGCATATCGTGTGGTTTTGCAGAAACTGCGTCCGCGTCTACCAAAAGATGCATGCGCATGCTAAAAACGCGTTTTGGCACAAATCCATGTGCGGATGGTAAAAAGAGCAGCATCGGCATGCTTTTGACGTCGTTTGGTAGAAATCCACGCGCGCGTTCTGCCAAAAGCACCATTTGCATGCATATCGTGTGGTTTTGCAGAAAACTGCGTCCGCGTCTACCAAAAGATGCATGCGCATGCATAAAACGCGCTTTGGCACAAATCCATGTGCGGGTGCTAAAAAGAGCAGCATCGGCATGCTTTTCACGTCGTTTGGTAGAAATCCACGCGCGCGTTCTGCCAAAAGCACCATTTGCATGCATATCGTGTGGTTTTGCAGAAAACTGCGTCGCGTCTACCAAAAGATGCATGCACATGCTAAAAACGCATTTTGGCACAAATCCATGTGCGGGTGCTAAAAAGAGCAGCATCGGCATGCTTTTCACGTCGTTTGGTAGAAATCCACGCGCGCGTTCTGCCAAAAGCACCATTTGCATGCATATCGTGTGGTTTTGCAGAAAACTGCGTCCGCGTCTACCAAAAGATGCATGCGCATCCTAAAAACGCGTTGTGGCACAAATCCATGTGCGGATTTTAAAAAGAGCAGCATCGGCATGCTTTTCACGTCGTTTGGTAGAAATCCACGCGCGCGTTCTGCCAAAAGCACAATTTGCATGCATATCGTGTGGTTTTGCAGAAAACTGCGTCCGCGTCTACCAAAAGATGCATGCGCATGCTAAAAACGCGTTTTGGCACAAATCCATGTGCGGGTGCTAAAAAGAGCAGCATCGGCATGCTTTTCACGTCGTTTGGTAGAAATTCACGCGCGCGTTCTACCAAAAGCACCATTTGCATGCATATCGTGTGGTTTTGCTGAAAACTGCGTCCGCGTCTACCAAAAGATGCATGCGCATGCATAAAACGCGCTTTGGCACAAATCCATGTGCGGGTGCTAAAAGAGCAGCATCGGCATGCTTTTCACGTCGTTTGGTAGAAATCCACGCGCGCGTTCTGCCAAAAGCACCATTTGCATGCATATCGTGTGGTTTTGCAGAAAACTGCGTCCGCGTCTACCAAAAGATGCATGCACATGCTAAAAACGCATTTTGGCACAAATCCATGTGCGGGTGCTAAAAAGAGCAGCATCGGCATGCTTTTCACGTCGTTTGGTAGAAATCCACGCGCGCGTTCTGCCAAAAGCACCATTTGCATGCATATCGTGTGGTTTTGCAGAAAACTGCGTCCGCGTCTACCAAAAGATGCATGCGCATGCTAAAACGCGCTTTGCCACAAATCCATGTGCGGATGCTAAAAAGAGCAGCATCGGCATGCTTTTCACGTCGTTTGGTAGAAATCACGCGCGCGTTCTGCCAAAAGCACAATTTGCATGCATATCGTGTGGTTTTGCAGAAACTGCGTCCGCGTCTACCAAAAGATGCATGCGCATGCTAAAAACGCGTTTTGGCACAAATCCATGTGCGGGTGCTAAAAAGAGCAGCATCGGCATGCTTTTCACGTCGTTTGGTAGAAATTCACGCGCGCGTTCTACCAAAAGCACCATTTGCATGCATATCGTGTGGTTTTGCTGAAAACTGCGTCCGCGTCTACCAAAGATGCATGCGCATGCTAAAACGCGTTTGGCACAAATCCATGTGCGGGTGCTAAAAAGAGCAGCATCGGCATGCTTTTCACGTCGTTTGGTAGAAATCCACGCGCGCGTTCTGCCAAAAGCACCATTTGCATGCATATCGTGTGGTTTTGCAGAAAACTGCGTCCGCGTCTACCAAAAGATGCATGCGCATGCCAAAAACGCGTTTTGGCACAAATCCATGTGCGGGTGCTAAAAAGAGCAGCATCGGCATGCTTTTCACGTCGTTTGGTAGAAATCCACGCGCGCGTTCTGCCAAAAGCACGATTTGCATGCATATCGTGTGGTTTTGCAGAAAACTGCGTCCGCGTCTACCAAAAGATGCATGCGCATGCTAAAAACGCGTTTTGGCACAAATCCATGTGCGGATGGTAAAAAGAGCAGCATCGGCATGCTTTTGACGTCGTTTGGTAGAAATCCACGCGCGCGTTCTGCCAAAGCACCATTTGCATGCATATCGTGTGGTTTTGCAGAAAACTGCGTCCGCGTCTACCAAAAGATGCATGCGCATGCATAAAACGCGCTTTGGCACAAATCCATGTGCGGGTGCTAAAAAGAGCAGCATCGGCATGCTTTTCACGTCGTTTGGTAGAAATCCACGCGCGCGTTCTGCCAAAAGCACCATTTGCATGCATATCGTGTGGTTTTGCAGAAAACTGCGTCCGCGTCTACCAAAAGATGCATGCACATGCTAAAAACGCATTTTGGCACAAATCCATGTGCGGGTGCTAAAAAGAGCAGCATCGGCATGCTTTTCACGTCGTTTGGTAGAAATCCACGCGCGCGTTCTGCCAAAAGCACCATTTGCATGCATATCGTGTGGTTTTGCAGAAAACTGCGTCCGCGTCTACCAAAAGATGCATGCGCATCCTAAAAACGCGTTGTGGCACAAATCCATGTGCGGATTTTAAAAAGAGCAGCATCGGCATGCTTTTCACGTCGTTTGGTAGAAATCCACGCGCGCGTTCTGCCAAAAGCACGATTTGCATGCATATCGTGTGGTTTTGCAGAAAACTGCGTCCGCGTCTACCAAAAGATGCATGCGCATGCTAAAAACGCGTTTTGGCACAAATCCATGTGCGGGTGCTAAAAAGAGCAGCATCGGCATGCTTTTCACGTCGTTTGGTAGAAATCCACGCGCGCGTTCTGCCAAAAGCACCATTTGCATGCCTATCGTGTGGTTTTGCAGAAAACTGCGTCCGCGTCTACCAAAAGATGCATGCGCATGCTTAAAACGCGCTTTGCCACAAATCCATGTGCGGATGCTAAAAAGAGCAGCATCGGCATGCTTTTCACGTCGTTTGGTAGAAATCCACGCGCGCGTTCTGCCAAAAGCACAATTTGCATGCATATCGTGTGGTTTTGCAGAAAACTGCGTCCGCGTCTACCAAAAGATGCATGCGCATGCTAAAAACGCGTTTTGGCACAAATCCATGTGCGGGTGCTAAAAAGAGCAGCATCGGCATGCTTTTCACGTCGTTTGGTAGAAATTCACGCGCGCGTTCTACCAAAAGCACCATTTGCATGCATATCGTGTGGTTTTGCTGAAAACTGCGTCCGCGTCTACCAAAAGATGCATGCGCATGCTAAAAACGCGTTTTGGCACAAATCCATGTGCGGGTGCTAAAAAGAGCAGCATCGGCATGCTTTTCACGTCGTTTGGTAGAAATCCACGCGCGCGTTCTGCCAAAAGCACCATTTGCATGCATATCGTGTGGTTTTGCAGAAAACTGCGTCCGCGTCTACCAAAAGATGCATGCGCATGCCAAAAACGCGTTTTGGCACAAATCCATGTGCGGGTGCTAAAAAGAGCAGCATCGGCATGCTTTTCACGTCGTTTGGTAGAAATCCACGCGCGCGTTCTGCCAAAAGCACGATTTGCATGCATATCGTGTGGTTTTGCAGAAAACTGCGTCCGCGTCTACCAAAAGATGCATGCGCATGCTAAAAACGCGTTTTGGCACAAATCCATGTGCGGGTGCTAAAAAGATCAGCATCGGCATGCTTTTCACGTCGTTTGGTAGAAATCCACGCGCGCGTTCTGCCAAAAGCACCATTTGCATGCCTATCGTGTGGTTTTGCAGAAAACTGCGTCCGCGTCTACCAAAAGATGCATGCGCATGCTTAAAACGCGCTTTGCCACAAATCCATGTGCGGATGCTAAAAAGAGCAGCATCGGCATGCTTTTCACGTCGTTTGGTAGAAATCCACGCGCGCGTTCTGCCAAAAGCACAATTTGCATGCATATCGTGTGGTTTTGCAGAAAACTGCGTCCGCGTCTACCAAAAGATGCATGCGCATGCTAAAAACGCGTTTTGGCACAAATCCATGTGCGGGTGCTAAAAAGAGCAGCATCGGCATGCTTTTCACGTCGTTTGGTAGAAATCCACGCGCGCGTTCTGCCAAAAGCACCATTTCGATGCCTATCGTGTGGTTTTGCAGAAAACTGCGTCCGCGTCTACCAAAAGATGCATGCGCATGCTTAAAACGCGCTTTGGCACAAATCCATGCGCGGATGCTAAAAAGAGCAGCATCGGCATGCTTTTCACGTGGTTTGGTAGAAATCCACGCGCGCGTTCTGCCAAAAGCACCATTTGCATGCATATCGTGTGGTTTTGCAGAAAACTGCGTCCGCGTCTACCAAAAGATGCATGCGCATGCTTAAAACGCGCTTTGCCACAGATCCATGTGCGGATGCTAAAAAGAGCAGCATCGGCATGCTTTTCACGTCGTTTGGTAGAAATCCACGCGCGCATTCTGCCAAAAGCACAATTTGCATGCATATCGTGTGGTTTTGCAGTAAACTGCGTCCGCGTCTACCAAAAGATGCATGCGCATGCTAAAAACGCGTTTTGGCACAAATCCATGTGCGGATGTTAAAAAAAGCAGCATCGGCATGCTTTTCACGTCGTTTGGTAGAAATCCACGCGCGCGTTCTGCCAAAAGCACGATTTGCATGCATATCGTGTGGTTTTGCAGAAAACTGCGTCCGCGTCTACCAAAAGATGCATGCGCATGCTAAAAACGCGTTTTGGCACAAATCCATGTGCGGGTGCTAAAAAGAGCAGCATCGGCATGCTTTTCACGTCGTTTGGTAGAAATCCACGCGCGCGTTCTGCCAAAAGCACCATTTGCATGCCTATCGTGTGGTTTTGCAGAAAACTGCGTCCGCGTCTACCAAAAGATGCATGCGCATGCTTAAAACGCGCTTTGCCACAAATCCATGTGCGGATGCTAAAAAGAGCAGCATCGGCATGCTTTTCACGTCGTTTGGTAGAAATCCACGCGCGCGTTCTGCCAAAAGCACAATTTGCATGCATATCGTGTGGTTTTGCAGAAAACTGCGTCCGCGTCTACCAAAAGATGCATGCGCATGCTAAAAACGCGTTTTGGCACAAATCCATGTGCGGGTGCTAAAAAGAGCAGCATCGGCATGCTTTTCACGTCGTTTGGTAGAAATCCACGCGCGCGTTCTGCCAAAAGCACCATTTGCATGCCTATCGTGTGGTTTTGCAGAAAACTGCGTCCGCGTCTACCAAAAGATGCATGCGCATGCTTAAAACGCGCTTTGGCACAAATCCATGCGCGGATGCTAAAAAGAGCAGCATCGGCATGCTTTTCACGTCGTTTGGTAGAAATCCACGCGCGCGTTCTGCCAAAAGCACCATTTGCATGCATATCGTGTGGTTTTGCAGAAAACTGCGTCCGCGTCTACCAAAAGATGCATGCGCATGCTAAAAACGCGTTTTGGCACAAATCCATGTGCGGGTGCTAAAAAGAGCAGCATCGGCATGCTTTTCACGTTGTTTTGTAGAAATCCACGCGCGCGTTCTGCCAAAAGCACCATTTGCATGCCTATCGTGTGGTTTTGCAGAAAACTGCGTCCGCGTCTACCAAAAGATGCATGCGAATGCTTAAAACGCGCTTTGGCACAAATCCATGTGCGGATGCTAAAAAGAGCAGCATCGGCATGCTTTTCACGTCGTTTGGTAGAAATCCACGCGCGCGTTCTGCCAAAATCACCATTTGCATGCATATCGTGTGGTTTTGCAGAAAACTGCGTCCGCGTCTACCAAAAGATGCATGCGCATGCTAAAAACGCGTTTTGGCACAAATCCATGTGCGGGTGCTAAAAAGAGCAGCATCGGCATGCTTTTCACGTCGTTTGGTAGAAATCCACGCGCGCGTTCTGCCAAAAGCACCATTTGCATGCCTATCGTGTGGTTTTGCAGAAAACTGCGTCCGCGTCTACCAAAAGATGCATGCGCATGCTTAAAACGCGCTTTGGCACAAATCCATGTGCGGATGTTAAAAAGAGCAGCATCGGCATGCTTTTCACGTCGTTTGGTAGAAATCCACGCGCGCGTTCTGCCAAAAGCACCATTTGCATGCATATCGTGTGGTTTTGCAGAAAACTGCGTCCGCGTCTACCAAAAGATGCATGCGCATGCTTAAAACGCGTTTTGGCACAAATCCATGTGCGGGTGCTAAAAAGAGCAGCATCGGCATGCTTTTCACGTCGTTTGGTAGAAATCCACGCGCGCGTTCTGCCAAAAGCACCATTTGCATGCCTATCGTGTGGTTTTGCAGAAAACTGCGTCCGCGTCTACCAAAAGATGCATGCGCATGCTAAAAACGCGTTTTGGCACAAATCCATGTGCGGATGTTAAAAAGAGCAGCATCGGCATGCTTTTCACGTCGTTTGGTAGAAATCCACGCGCGCGTTCTGCCAAAAGCACCATTTGCATGCATATCGTGTGGTTTTGCAGAAAACTGCGTCCGCGTCTACCAAAAGATGCATGCGCATGCTTAAAACGCGCTTTGGCACAAATCCATGTGCGGATGTTAAAAAGAGCAGCATCGGCATGCTTTTCACGTCGTTTGGTAGAAATCCACGCGCGCGTTCTGCCAAAAGCACCATTTGCATGCATATCGTGTGGTTTTGCAGAAAACTGCGTCCGCGTCTACCAAAAGATGCATGCGCATGCTTAAAACGCGTTTTGGCACAAATCCATGTGCGGATGTTAAAAAGAGCAGCATCGGCATGCTTTTCACGTCGTTTGGTAGAAATCCACGAGCGCGTTCTGCCAAAAGCACCATTTGCATGCCTATCGTGTGGTTTTGCAGAAAACTGCGTCCGCGTCTACCAAAAGATGCATGCGCATGCTTAAAACGCGCTTTGGCACAAATCCATGTGCGGATGTTAAAAAGAGCAGCATCGGCATGCTTTTCACGTCGTTTGGTAGAAATCCACGCGCGCGTTCTGCCAAAAGCACCATTTGCATGCCTATCGTGTGGTTTTGCAGAAAACTGCGTCCGCGTCTACCAAAAGATGCATGCGCATGCTTAAAACGCGTTTTGGCACAAATCCATGTGCGGGTGCTAAAAAGAGCAGCATCGGCATGCTTTTCACGTCGTTTGGTAGAAATCCACGCGCGCGTTCTGCCAAAAGCACCATTTGCATGCCTATCGTGTGGTTTTGCAGAAAACTGCGTCCGCGTCTACCAAAAGATGCATGCGCATGCTTAAAACGCGCTTTGGCACAAATACATGTGCGGATGTTAAAAAGAGCAGCATCGGCATGCTTTTCACGTCGTTTGGTAGAAATCCACGCGCGCGTTCTGCCAAAAGCACCATTTGCATGCATATCGTGTGGTTTTGCAGAAAACTGCGTCCGCGTCTACCAAAAGATGCATGCGCATGCTAAAAACGCGTTTTGGCACAAATCCATGTGCGGGTGCTAAAAAGAGCAGCATCGGCATGCTTTTCACGTCGTTTGGTAGAAATCCACGCTCGCGTTCTGCCAAAAGCACCATTTGCATGCCTATCGTGTGGTTTTGCAGAAAACTGCGTCCTCGTCTACCAAAAGATGCATGCCCATGCTTAAAACGCGCTTTGGCACAAATACATGTGCGGATGTTAAAAAGAGCAGCATCGGCATGCTTTTCACGTCGTTTGGTAGAAATCCACGCGCGCGTTCTGCCAAAAGCACCATTTGCATGCATATCGTGTGGTTTTGCAGAAAACTGCGTCCGCGTCTACCAAAAGATGCATGCGCATGCTTAAAACGCGCTTTGGCACAAATCCATGTGCGGATGTTAAAAAGAGCAGCATCGGCATGCTTTTCACGTCGTTTGGTAGAAATCCACGCGCGCGTTCTGCCAAAAGCACCATTTGCATGCATATCGTGTGGTTTTGCAGAAAACTGCGTCCGCGTCTACCAAAAGATGCATGCGCATGCTTAAAACGCGTTTTGGCACAAATCCATGTGCGGATGTTAAAAAGAGCAGCATCGGCATGCTTTTCACGTCGTTTGGTAGAAATCCACGAGCGCGTTCTGCCAAAAGCACCATTTGCATGCCTGTCGTGTGGTTTTGCAGAAAACTGCGTCCGCGTCTACCAAAAGATGCATGCGCATGCTTAAAACGCGCTTTGGCACAAATCCATGTGCGGATGTTAAAAAGAGCAGCATCGGCATGCTTTTCACGTCGTTTGGTAGAAATCCACGCGCGCGTTCTGCCAAAAGCACCATTTGCATGCCTATCGTGTGGTTTTGCAGAAAACTGCGTCCGCGTCTACCAAAAGATGCATGCGCATGCTTAAAACACGTTTTGGCACAAATCCATGTGCGGGTGCTAAAAAGAGCAGCATCGGCATGCTTTTCACGTCGTTTGGTAGAAATCCACGCGCGCGTTCTGCCAAAAGCACCATTTGCATGCCTATCGTGTGGTTTTGCAGAAAACTGCGTCCGCGTCTACCAAAAGATGCATGCGCATGCTTAAAACGCGCTTTGGCACAAATACATGTGCGGATGTTAAAAAGAGCAGCATCGGCATGCTTTTCACGTCGTTTGGTAGAAATCCACGCGCGCGTTCTGCCAAAAGCACCATTTGCATGCATATCGTGTGGTTTTGCAGAAAACTGCGTCCGCGTCTACCAAAAGATGCATGCGCATGCTAAAAACGCGTTTTGGCACAAATCCATGTGCGGGTGCTAAAAAGAGCAGCATCGGCATGCTTTTCACGTCGTTTGGTAGAAATCCACGCTCGCGTTCTGCCAAAAGCACCATTTGCATGCCTATCGTGTGGTTTTGCAGAAAACTGCGTCCTCGTCTACCAAAAGATGCATGCGCATGCTTAAAACGCGTTTTGGCACAAATCCATGTGCGGGTGCTAAAAAGAGCAGCATCGGCATGCTTTTCACGTCGTTTGGTAGAAATCCACGCGCGCGTTCTGCCAAAAGCACCATTTGCATGCCTATCGTGTGGTTTTGCAGAAAACTGCGTCCGCGTCTACCAAAAGATGCATGCGCATGCTTAAAACGCGCTTTGGCACAAATACATGTGCGGATGTTAAAAAGAGCAGCATCGGCATGCTTTTCACGTCATTTGGTAGAAATCCACGCGCGCGTTCTGCCAAAAGCACCATTTGCATGCATATCGTGTGGTTTTGCAGAAAACTGCGTCCGCGTCTACCAAAAGATGCATGCGCATGCTTAAAACGCGTTTTGGCACAAATCCATGTGCGGGTGCTAAAAAGAGCAGCATCGGCATGCTTTTCACGTCGTTTGGTAGAAATCCAAGCGCGCGTTCTGCCAAAAGCACCATTTGCATGCCTATCGTGTGGTTTTGCAGAAAACTGCGTCCGCGTCTACCAAAAGATGCATGCGCATGCTAAAAACGCGTTTTGGCACAAATCCATGTGCGGGTGCTAAAAAGAGCAGCATCGGCATGCTTTTCACGTTGTTTGGTAGAAATCCACGCGCGCGTTCTGCCAAAAGCACCATTTGCATGCCTATCGTGTGGTTTTGCAGAAAACTGCGTCCGCGTCTACCAAAAGATGCATGCGCATGCTTAAAACGCGCTTTGGCACAAATCCATGTGCGGATGCTAAAAAGAGCAGCATCGGCATGCTTTTCACGTCGTTTGGTAGAAATCCACGCGCGCGTTCTGCCAAAAGCACCATTTGCATGCATATCGTGTGGTTTTGCAGAAAACTGCGTCCGCGTCTACCAAAAGATGCATGCTAAAAACGCGTTTTGGCACAAATCCATGTGCGGGTGCTAAAAAGAGCAGCATCGGCATGCTTTTCACGTCGTTTGGTAGAAATCCACGCGCGCGTTCTGCCAAAAGCACCATTTGCATGCCTATCGTGTGGTTTTGCAGAAAACTGCGTCCGCGTCTACCAAAAGATGCATGCGCATGCTAAAAACGCGTTTTGGCACAAATCCATGTGCGGGTGCTAAAAAGAGCAGCATCGGCATGCTTTTCACGTCGTTTGGTAGAAATCCACGCTCGCGTTCTGCCAAAAGCACCATTTGCATGCCTATCGTGTGGTTTTGCAGAAAACTGCGTCCTCGTCTACCAAAAGATGCATGCGCATGCTTAAAACGCGTTTTGGCACAAATCCATGTGCGGGTGCTAAAAAGAGCAGCATCGGCATGCTTTTCACGTCGTTTGGTAGAAATCCACGCGCGCGTTCTGCCAAAAGCACCATTTGCATGCCTATCGTGTGGTTTTGCAGAAAACTGCGTCCGCGTCTACCAAAAGATGCATGCGCATGCTTAAAACGCGCTTTGGCACAAATCCATGTGCGGATGTTAAAAAGAGCAGCATCGGCATGCTTTTCACGTCATTTGGTAGAAATCCACGCGCGCGTTCTGCCAAAAGCACCATTTGCATGCATATCGTGTGGTTTTGCAGAAAACTGCGTCCGCGTCTACCAAAAGATGCATGCGCATGCTTAAAACGCGTTTTGGCACAAATCCATGTGCGGGTGCTAAAAAGAGCAGCATCGGCATGCTTTTCACGTCGTTTGGTAGAAATCCAAGCGCGCGTTCTGCCAAAAGCACCATTTGCATGCCTATCGTGTGGTTTTGCAGAAAACTGCGTCCGCGTCTACCAAAAGATGCATGCGCATGCTAAAAACGCGTTTTGGCACAAATCCATGTGCGGGTGCTAAAAAGAGCAGCATCGGCATGCTTTTCACGTTGTTTGGTAGATATCCACGCGCGCGTTCTGCCAAAAGCACCATTTGCATGCCTATCGTGTGGTTTTGCAGAAAACTGCGTCCGCGTCTACCAAAAGATGCATGCGCATGCTTAAAACGCGCTTTGGCACAAATCCATGTGCGGATGCTAAAAAGAGCAGCATCGGCATGCTTTTCACGTCGTTTGGTAGAAATCCACGCGCGCGTTCTGCCAAAAGCACCATTTGCATGCATATCGTGTGGTTTTGCAGAAAACTGCGTCCGCGTCTACCAAAAGATGCATGCTAAAAACGCGTTTTGGCACAAATCCATGTGCGGGTGCTAAAAAGAGCAGCATCGGCATGCTTTTCACGTCGTTTGGTAGAAATCCACGCGCGCGTTCTGCCAAAAGCACCATTTGCATGCCTATCGTGTGGTTTTGCAGAAAACTGCGTCCGCGTCTACCAAAAGATGCATGCGCATGCTTAAAACGCGCTTTGGCACAAATCCATGTGCGGATGTTAAAAAGAGCAGCATCGGCATGCTTTTCACGTCGTTTGGTAGAAATCCACGCGCGCGTTCTGCCAAAAGCACCATTTGCATGCATATCGTGTGGTTTTGCAGAAAACTGCGTCCGCGTCTACCAAAAGATGCATGCGCATGCTTAAAACGCGTTTTGGCACAAATCCATGTGCGGGTGCTAAAAAGAGCAGCATCGGCATGCTTTTCACGTCGTTTGGTAGAAATCCACGCGCGCGTTCTGCCAAAAGCACCATTTGCATGCCTATCGTGTGGTTTTGCAGAAAACTGCGTCCGCGTCTACCAAAAGATGCATGCGCATGCTTAAAACGCGTTTTGGAACAAATCCATGTGCGGGTGCTAAAAAGAGCAGCATCGGCATGCTTTTCACGTCGTTTGGTAGAAATCCACGCGCGCGTTCTGCCAAAAGCACCATTTGCATGCATATCGTGTGGTTTTGCAGAAAACTGCGTCCGCGTCTACCAAAAGATGCATGCGCATGCTAAAAACGCGTTTTGGCACAAATCCATGTGCGGATGTTAAAAAGAGCAGCATCGGCATGCTTTTCACGTCGTTTGGTAGAAATCCACGCGCGCGTTCTGCCAAAAGCACCATTTGCATGCATATCGTGTGGTTTTGCAGAAAACTGCGTCCGTGTCTACCAAAAGATGCATGCGCATGCTTAAAACGCGTTTTGGCACAAATCCATGTGCGGGTGCTAAAAAGAGCAGCATCGGCATGCTTTTCACGTCGTTTGGTAGAAATCCACACGCGCGTTCTTCCGAAAGCACCATTTGCATGCCTATTGTGTGGTTTTGCAGAAAACTGCGTCCGCGTCTACCAAAAGATGCATGCGCATGCTTAAAACGCGCTTTGGCACAAATCCATGTGCGGATGTTAAAAAGAGCAGCATCGGCATGCTTTTCACGTCGTTTGGTAGAAATCCACGCGCTCGTTCTGCCAAAAGCACCATTTGCATGCATATCGTGTGGTTTTGCAGAAAACTGCGTCCGCGTCTACCAAAAGATGCATGCGCATGCTAAAAACGCGTTTTGCCACAAATCCATGTGCGGGTGCTAAAAAGAGCAGCATCGGCATGCTTTTCACGTTGTTTGGTAGAAATCCACGCGCGCGTTCTGCCAAAAGCACCATTTGCATGCCTATCGTGTGGTTTTGCAGAAAACTGCGTCCGCGTCTACCAAAAGATGCATGCGCATGCTAAAAACGCGTTTTGGCACAAATCCATGTGCGGGTGCTAAAAAGAGCAGCATCGGCATGCTTTTCACGTCGTTTGGTAGAAATCCACGCGCGCGTTCTGCCAAAAGCACCATTTGCATGCATATCGTGTGGTTTTGCAGAAAACTGCGTCCGCGTCTACCAAAAGATGCATGCTAAAAACGCGTTTAGCCACAAATCCATGTGCGGGTGCTAAAAAGAGCAGCATCGGCATGCTTTTCACGTCGTTTGGTAGAAATCCACGCGCGCGTTCTGCCAAAAGCACCATTTGCATGCCTATCGTGTGGTTTTGCAGAAAACTGCGTCAGCGTCTACCAAAAGATGCATGCGCATGCTTAAAACGCGCTTTGGCACAAATCCATGTGCGGATGTTAAAAAGAGCAGCATCGGCATGCTTTTCACGTCGTTTGGTAGAAATCCACGCGCGTTCTGCCAAAAGCACCATTTGCATGCATATCGTGTGGTTTTGCAGAAAACTGCGTCCGCGTCTACCAAAAGATGCATGCGCATGCTTAAAACGCGTTTTGGCACAAATCCATGTGCGGGTGCTAAAAAGAGCAGCATCGGCATGCTTTTCACGTCGTTTGGTAGAAATCCACGCGCGCGTTCTGTCAAAAGCACCATTTGCATGCCTATCGTGTGGTTTTGCAGAAAACTGCGTCCGCGTCTACCAAAAGATGCATGCGCAAGCTTAAAACGCGCTTTGGCACAAATCCATGTGCGGATGTTAAAAAGAGCAGCATCGGCATGCTTTTCACGTCGTTTGGTAGAAATCCACGAGCGCGTTCTGCCAAAAGCACCATTTGCATGCATATCGTGTGGTTTTGCAGAAAACTGCGCCCGCGTCTACCAAAAGATGCATGCGCATGCTTAAAACGCGTTTTGGCACAAATCCATGTGCGGGTGCTAAAAAGAGCAGCATCGGCATGCTTTTCACGTCGTTTGGTAGAAATCCACGCGCGCGTTCTGCCAAAAGCACCATTTGCATGCATATCGTGTGGTTTTGCAGAAAACTGCGTCCGCGTCTACCAAAAGATGCATGCGCATGCTTAAAACGCGCTTTGGCACAAATCCATGTGCGGATGCTAAAAAGAGCAGCATCGGCATGCTTTTCACGTCGCTTGGTAGAAATCCACGCGCGCGTTCTGCCAAAAGCACCATTTGCATGCATATCGTGTGGTTTTGCAGAAAACTGCGTCCGCGTCTACCAAAAGATGCATGCGCATGCTAAAAACGCGTTTTGGCACAAATCCATGTGCGGGTGCTAAAAAGAGCAGCATCGGCATGCTTTTCACGTCGTTTGGTAGAAATCCACGCGCGCGTTCTGCCAAAAGCACCATTTGCATGCCTATCGTGTGGTTTTGCAGAAAACTGCGTCCGCGTCTACCAAAAGATGCATGCGCATGCTTAAAACGCGTTTTGGCACAAATCCATGTGCGGATGTTAAAAAGAGCAGCATCGGCATGCTTTTCACGTCGTTTGGTAAAAATCCACGCGCGCGTTCTGCCAAAAGCACCATTTGCATGCCTATCGTGTGGTTTTGCAGAAAACTGCGTCCGCGTCTACCAAAAGATGCATGCGCATGCTTAAAACGCGCTTTGGCACAAATCCATGTGCGGATGTTAAAAAGAGCAGCATCGGCATGCTTTTCACGTCGTTTGGTAGAAATCCACGCGCGCGTTCTGCCAAAAGCACCATTTGCATGCATATCGTGTGGTTTTGCAGAAAACTGCGTCCGCGTCTACCAAAAGATGCATGCGCATGCTTAAAACGCGTTTTGGCACAAATCCATGTGCGGGTGCTAAAAAGAGCAGCATCGGCATGCTTTTCACGTCGTTTGGTAGAAATCCACGCGCGCGTTCTGCCAAAAGCACCATTTGCATGCATATCGTGTGGTTTTGCAGAAAACTGCGTCCGCGTCTACCAAAAGATGCATGCGCATGCTTAAAACGCGTTTTGGCACAAATCCATGTGCGGGTGCTAAAAAGAGCAGCATCGGCATGCTTTTCACGTCGTTTGGTAGAAATCCACGCGCGCGTTCTGCCAAAAGCACCATTTGCATGCCTATCGTGTGGTTTTGCAGAAAACTGCGTCCGCGTCTACCAAAAGATGCATGCGCATGCTTAAAACGCGTTTTGGCACAAATCCATGTGCGGGTGCTAAAAAGAGCAGCATCGGCACGCTTTTCACGTCGTTTGGTAGAAATCCACGCGCGCGTTCTGCCAAAAGCACCATTTGCATGCATATCGTGTGGTTTTGCAGAAAACTGCGTCCGCGTCTACCAAAAGATGCATGCGCATGCTAAAAACGCGTTTTGGCACAAATCCATGTGCGGATGTTAAAAAGAGCAGCATCGGCATGCTTTTCACGTCGTTTGGTAGAAATCCACGCGCGCGTTCTGCCAAAAGCACCATTTGCATGCATATCGTGTGGTTTTGCAGAAAACTGCGTCCGCGTCTACCAAAAGATGCATGCGCATGCTAAAAACGCGTTTTGGCACAAATCCATGTGCGGGTGCTAAAAAGAGCAGCATCGGCATGCTTTTCACGTCGTTTGGTAGAAATCCACGCGCGCGTTCTGCCAAAAGCACCATTTGCATGCCTATCGTGTGGTTTTGCAGAAAACTGCGTCCGCGTCTACCAAAAGATGCATGCGCATGCTTAAAACGCGCTTTGGCACAAATCCATGTGCGGATGTTAAAAAGAGCAGCATCGGCATGCTTTTCACGTCGTTTGGTAGAAATCCACGAGCGCGTTCTGCCAAAAGCACCATTTGCATGCATATCGTGTGGTTTTGCAGAAAACTGCGTCCGCGTCTACCAAAAGATGCATGCGCATGCTTAAAACGCGTTTTGGCACAAATCCATGTGCGGGTGCTAAAAAGAGCAGCTTCGGCATGCTTTTCACGTCGTTTGGTAGAAATCCACGCGCGCGTTCTGCCAAAAGCACCATTTGCATGCCTATCGTGTGGTTTTGCAGAAAACTGCGTCCGCGTCTACCAAAAGATGCATGCGCATGCTAAAAACGCGTTTTGGCACAAATCCATGTGCGGATGCTAAAAAGAGCAGCATCGGCATGCTTTTCACGTCGTTTGGTAGAAATCCACGCGCGCGTACTGCCAAAAGCACCATTTGCATGCATATCGTGTGGTTTTGCAGAAAACTGCGTCCGCGTCTACCAAAAGATGCATGCTAAAAACGCGTTTTGGCACAAATCCATGTGTGGGTGCTAAAAAGAGCAGCATCGGTATGCTTTTCACGTCGTTTGGTAGAAATCCACGCGCGCGTTCTGCCAAAAGCACCATTTGCATGCCTATCGTGTGGTTTTGCAGAAAACTGCGTCCGCGTCTACCAAAAGATGCATGCGCATGCTTAAAACGCGCTTTGGCACAAATCCATGTGCGGATGTTAAAAAGAGCAGCATCGGCATGCTTTTCACGTCGTTTGGTAGAAATCCACGCGCCCGTTCTGCCAAAAGCGCCATTTGCATGCATATCGTGTGGTTTTGCAGAAAACTGCGTCCGCGTCTACCAAAAGATGCATGCGCATGCTTAAAACGCGTTTTGGCACAAATCCATGTGCGGGTGCTAAAAAGAGCAGCATCGGCATGCTTTTCACGTCGTTTGGTAGAAATCCACGCGCGCGTTCTTCCAAAAGCACCATTTGCATACATATCGTGTGGTTTTGCAGAAAACTGCGTCCGCGTCTACCAAAAGATGCATGCGCATGCTAAAAACGCGTTTTGGCACAAATCCATGTGCGGATGTTAAAAAGAGCAGCATCGGCATGCTTTTCACGTCGTTTGGTAGAAATCCACGCGCGCGTTCTGCCAAAAGCACCATTTGCATGCATATCGTGTGGTTTTGCAGAAAACTGCGTCCGCGTCTACCAAAAGATGCATGCGCATGCTTAAAACGCGTTTTGGCACAAATACATGTGCGGGTGCTAAAAAGAGCAGCATCGGCATGCTTTTCACGTCGTTTGGTAGAAATCCACAAGCGCGTTCAACCGAAAGCACCATTTGCATGCCTATTGTGTGGTTTTGCAGAAAACTGCGTCCGCGTCTACCAAAAGATGCATGCGCATGCTTAAAACGCGCTTTGGCACAAATCCATGTGCGGATGTTAAAAAGAGCAGCATCGGCATGCTTTTCACGTCGTTTGGTAGAAATCCACGCGCGCGTTCTGCCAAAAGCACCATTTGCATGCATATCGTGTGGTTTTGCAGAAAACTGCGTCCGCGTCTACCAAAAGATGCATGCGCATGCATAAAACGCGTTTTGGCACAAATCCATGTGCGGGTGCTAAAAAGAGCAGCATCGGCATGCTTTTCACGTCGTTTGGTAGAAATCCACGCGCGCGTTCTGCCAAAAGCACCATTTGCATGCCTATTGTGTGGTTTTGCAGAAAACTGCGTCCGCGTCTACCAAAAGATGCATGCGCATGCTTAAAACGCGCTTTGGCACAAATCCATGTGCGGATGTTAAAAAGAGCAGCATCGGCATGCTTTTCACGTCGTTTGGTAGAAATCCACGCGCGCGTTCTGCCAAAAGCACCATTTGCATGCATATCGTGTGGTTTTGCAGAAAACTGCGTCCGCGTCTACCAAAAGATGCATGCGCATGCTAAAAACGCGTTTTGGCACAAATCCATGTGCGGGTGCTAAAAAGAGCAGCATCGGCATGCTTTTCACGTCGTTTGGTAGAAATCCACGCGCGCGTTCTGCCAAAAGCACCATTTGCATGCCTATCGTGTGGTTTTGCAGAAAACTGCGTCCGCGTCTACCAAAAGATGCATGCGCATGCTTAAAACGCGCTTTGGCACAAATCCATGTGCGGATGCTAAAAAGAGCAGCATCGGCATGCCTTTCACGTCGTTTGGTAGAAATCCACGCGCGCGTTCTGCCAAAAGCACCATTTGCATGCATATCGTGTGGTTTTGCAGAAAACTGCGTCCGCGTCTACCAAAAGATGCATGCTAAAAACGCGTTTTGGCACAAATCCATGTGCGGGTGGTAAAAAGAGCAGCATCGGCATGCTTTTCACGTCGTTTGGTAGAAATCCACGCGCGCGTTCTGCCAAAAGCACCATTTGCATGCCTATCGTGTGGTTTTGCAGAAAACTGCGTCCGCGTCTACCAAAAGATGCATGCGCATGCTTAAAACGCGCTTTGGCACAAATCCATGTGCGGATGTTAAAAAGAGCAGCATCGGCATGCTTTTACGTCGTTTGGTAGAAATCCACGCGCGCGTTCTGCCAAAAGCACCATTTGCATGCATATCGTGTGGTTTTGCAGAAAACTGCGTCCGCGTCTACCAAAAGATGCATGCGCATGCTAAAAACGCGTTTTGGCACAAATCCATGTGCGGATGTTAAAAAGAGCAGCATCGGCATGCTTTTCACGTCGTTTGGTAGAAATCCACGCGCGCGTTCTGCCAAAAGCACCATTTGCATGCATATCGTGTGGTTTTGCAGAAAACTGCGTCCGCGTCTACCAAAAGATGCATGCGCATGCTTAAAACGCGTTTTGGCACAAATCCATGTGCGGGTGCTAAAAAGAGCAGCATCGGCATGCTTTTCACGTCGTTTGGTAGAAATCCACACGCGCGTTCTGCCAAAAGCACCATTTGCATGCCTATTGTGTGGTTTTGCAGAAAACTGCGTCCGCGTCTACCAAAAGATGCATGCGCATGCTTAAAACGCGCTTTGGCACAAATCCATGTGCGGATGTTAAAAAGAGCAGCATCGGCATGCTTTTCACGTCGTTTGGTAGAAATCCACGCGCGCGTTCTGCCAAAAGCACCATTTGCATGCCTATCGTGTGGTTTTGCAGAAAACTGCGTCCGCGTCTACCAAAAGATGCATGCGCATGCTTAAAACGCGCTTTGGCACAAATCCATGTGCGGATGTTAAAAAGAGCAGCATCGGCATGCTTTTCACGTCGTTTGGAAGAAATCCACGCGCGCGTTCTGCCAAAAGCACCATTTGCATGCATATCGTGTGGTTTTGCAGAAAACTGCGTCCGCGGCTACCAAAAGATGCATGCGCATGCTTAAAACGCGTTTTGGCACAAATCCATGTGCGGGTGCTAAAAAGAGCAGCATCGGCATGCTTTTCACGTCGTTTGGTAGAAATCCACGCGCGCGTTCTGCCAAAAGCACCATTTGCATGCCTATCGTGTGGTTTTGCAGAAAACTGCGTCCGCGTCTACCAAAAGATGCATGCGCATGCTTAAAACGCGTTTTGGCACAAATCCATGTGCGGGTGCTAAAAAGAGCAGCATCGGCATGCTTTTCACGTCGTTTGGTAGAAATCCACGCGCGCGTTCTGCCAAAAGCACCATTTGCATGCATATCGTGTGGTTTTGCAGAAAACTGCGTCCGCGTCTACCAAAAGATGCATGCGCATGGTAAAAACGCGTTTTGGCACAAATCCATGTGCGGATGTTAAAAAGAGCAGCATCGGCATGCTTTTCACGTCGTTTGGTAGAAATCCACACGCGCGTTCTGCCAAAAGCACCATTTGCATGCATATCGTGTGGTTTTGCAGAAAACTGCGTCCGCGTCTACCAAAAGATGCATGCGCATGCTTAAAACGCGTTTTGGCACAAATCCATGTGCGGGTGCTAAAAAGAGCAGCATCGGCATGCTTTTCACGTCGTTTGGTAGAAATCCACACGCGCGTTCTGCCGAAAGCACCATTTGCATGCCTATTGTGTGGTTTTGCAGAAAACTGCGTCCGCGTCTACCAAAAGATGCATGCGCATGCTTAAAACGCGCTTTGGCACAAATCCATGTGCGGATGTTGAAAAGAGCAGCATCGGCATGCTTTTCACGTCGTTTGGTAGAAATCCACGCGCGCGTTCTGCCAAAAGCACCATTTGCATGCATATCGTGTGGTTTTGCAGAAAACTGCGCCCGCGTCTACCAAAAGATGCATGCGCATGCTTAAAACGCGTTTTGGCACAAATCCATGTGCGGGTGCTAAAAAGAGCAGCATCGGCATGCCTTTCACGTCGTTTGGTAGAAATCCACGCGCGCGTTCTGCCAAAAGCACCATTTGCATGCATATAGTGTGGTTTTGCAGAAAACTGCGTCCGCGTCTACCAAAAGATGCATGCGCATGCTTAAAACGCGCTTTGGCACAAATCCATGTGCGGATGCTAAAAAGAGCAGCATCGGCATGCTTTTCACGTCGTTTGGTAGAAATCCACGCGCGCGTTCTGCCAAAAGCACCATTTGCATGCATATCGTGTGGTTTTGCAGAAAACTGCGTCCGCGTCTACCAAAAGATGCATGCGCATGCTAAAAACGCGTTTTGGCGCAAATCCATGTGCGGGTGCTAAAAAGAGCAGCATCGGCATGCTTTTCACGTCGTTTGGTAGAAATCCACGCGCGCGTTCTGCCAAAAGCACCATTTGCATGCCTATCGTGTGGTTTTGCAGAAAACTGCGTCCGCGTCTACCAAAAGATGCATGCGCATGCTTAAAACGCGTTTTGGCCCAAATCCATGTGCGGATGTTAAAAAGAGCAGCATCGGCATGCTTTTCACGTCGTTTGGTAGAAATCCACGCGCGCGTTCTGCCGAAAGCACCATTTGCATGCCTATCGTGTGGTTTTGCAGAAAACTGCGTCCGCGTCTACCAAAAGATGCATGCGCATGCTTAAAACGCGCTTTGGCACAAATCCATGTGCGCATGTTAAAAAGAGCAGCATCGGCATGCTTTTCACGTCGTTTGGTAGAAATCCACGCGCGCGTTCTGCCAAAAGCACCATTTGCATGCATATCGTGTGGTTTTGCAGAAAACTGCGTCCGCGTCTACCAAAAGATGCATGCGCATGCTAAAAACGCGTTTTGGCACAAATCCATGTGCGGATGTTAAAAAGAGCAGCATCGGCATGCTTTTCACGTCGTTTGGTAGAAATCCACGCGCGCGTTCTGCCAAAAGCACCATTTGCATGCATATCGTGTGGTTTTGCAGAAAACTGCGTCCGCGTCTACCAAAAGATGCATGCGCATGCATAAAACGCGCTTTGGCACAAATCCATGTGCGGGTGCTAAAAAGAGCAGCATCGGCATGCTTTTCACGTCGTTTGGTAGAAATCCACGCGCGCGTTCTGCCAAAAGCACCATTTGCATGCATATCGTGTGGTTTTGCAGAAAACTGCGTCCGCGTCTACCAAAAGATGCATGCGCATGCTAAAAACGCGTTTTGGCACAAATCCATGTGCGGGTGCTAAAAAGAGCAGCATCGGCATGCTTTTCACGTCGTTTGGTAGATATCCACGCGCGCGTTCTGCCAAAAGCACCATTTGCATGCCTATCGTGTGGTTTTGCAGAAAACTGCGTCCGCGTCTACCAAAAGATGCATGCGCATGCTTAAAACGCGTTTTGGCACAAATCCATGTGCGGATTTTAAAAAGAGCAGCATCGGCATGCTTTTCACGTCGTTTGGTAGAAATCCACGCGCGCGTTCTGCCAAAAGCACCATTTGCATGCATATCGTGTGGTTTTGCAGAAAACTGCGTCCGCGTCTACCAAAAGATGCATGCGCATGCTAAAAACGCGTTTTGGCACAAATCCATGTGCGGATGTTAAAAAGAGCAGCATCGGCATGCTTTTCACGTCGTTTGGTAGAAATCCACGCGCGCGTTCTGCCAAAAGCACCATTTGCATGCATATCGTGTGGTTTTGCAGAAAACTGCGTCCGCGTCTACCAAAAGATGCATGCGCATGCTTAAAACGCCTTTTGGCACAAATCCATGTGCGGGTGCTAAAAAGAGCAGCATCGGCATGCTTTTCACGTCGTTTGGTAGAAATCCACGCGCGCGTTCTGCCAAAAGCACCATTTGCATGCCTATCGTGTGGTTTTGCAGAAAACTGCGTCCGCGTCTACCAAAAGATGCATGCGCATGCTAAAAACGCGCTTTGGCACAAATCCATGTGCGGGTGCTAAAAAGAGCAGCATCGGCATGCTTTTCACGTTGTTTGGTAGAAATCCACGCGCGCGTTCTGCCAAAAGCACCATTTGCATGCCTATCGTGTGGTTTTGCAGAAAACTGCGTCCGCGTCTACCAAAAGATGCATGCGCATGCTAAAAACGCGTTTTGGCACAAATCCATGTGCGGATGTTAAAAAGAGCAGCATCGGCATGCTTTTCACGTCGTTTGGTAGAAATCCACGCGCGCGTTCTGCCAAAAGCACCATTTGCATGCATATCGTGTGGTTTTGCAGAAAACTGCGTCCGCGTCTACCAAAAGATGCATGCGCATGCTAAAAACGCGTTTTGGCACAAATCCATGTGCGGGTGCTAAAAAGAGCAGCATCGGCATGCTTTTCACGTTGTTTGGTAGAAATCCACGCGCGCGTTCTGCCAAAAGCACCATTTGCATGCCTATCGTGTGGTTTTGCAGAAAACTGCGTCCGCGTCTACCAAAAGATGCATGCGCATGCTAAAAACGCGTTTTGGCACAAATCCATGTGCGGATGTTAAAAAGAGCAGCATCGGCATGCTTTTCACGTCGTTTGGTAGAAATCCACGCGCGCGTTCTGCCAAAAGCACCATTTGCATGCATATCGTGTGGTTTTGCAGAAAACTGCGTCCGCGTCAACCAAAAGATGCATGCGCATGCTTAAAACGCGTTTTGGCACAAATCCATGTGCGGGTGCTAAAAAGAGCAGCATCGGCATGCTTTTCACGTCGTTTGGTAGAAATCCACACGCGCGTTCTGCCAAAAGCACCATTTGCATGCCTATTGTGTGGTTTTGCAGAAAACTGCGTCCGCGTCTACCAAAAGATGCATGCGCATGCTTAAAACGCGCTTTGGCACAAATCCATGTGCGGATGTTAAAAAGAGCAGCATCGGCATGCTTTTCACGTCGTTTGGTAGAAATCCACGCGCGCGTTCTGCCAAAAGCACCATTTGCATGCCTATCGTGTGGTTTTGCAGAAAACTGCGTCCGCGTCTACCAAAAGATGCATGCGCATGCTTAAAACGCGCTTTGGCACAAATCCATGTGCGGATGTTAAAAAGAGCAGCATCGGCATGCTTTTCACGTCGTTTGGTAGAAATCCACGCGCGCGTTCTGCCAAAAGCACCATTTGCATGCATATCGTGTGGTTTTGCAGAAAACTGCGTCCGCGTCTACCAAAAGATGCATGCGCATGCTTAAAACGCGTTTTGGCACAAATCCATGTGCGGGTGCTAAAAAGAGCAGCATCGGCATGCTTTTCACGTCGTTTGGTAGAAATCCACGCGCGCGTTCTGCCAAAAGCACCATTTGCATGCCTATCGTGTGGTTTTGCAGAAAACTGCGTCCGCGTCTACCAAAAGATGCATGCGCATGCTTAAAACGCGTTTTGGCACAAATCCATGTGCGGGTGCTAAAAAGAGCAGCATCGGCATGCTTTTCACGTCGTTTGGTAGAAATCCACGCGCGCGTTCTGCCAAAAGCACCATTTGCATGCATATCGTGTGGTTTGCAGAAAACTGCGTCCGCGTCTACCAAAAGATGCATGCGCATGCTAAAAACGCGTTTTGGCACAAATCCATGTGCGGATGTTAAAAAGAGCAGCATCGGCATGCTTTTCACGTCGTTTGGTAGAAATCCACGCGCGCGTTCTGCCAAAAGCACCATTTGCATGCATATCGTGTGGTTTTGCAGAAAACTGCGTCCGCGTCTACCAAAAGATGCATGCGCATGCTTAAAACGCGTTTTGGCACAAATCCATGTGCGGGTGCTAAAAAGAGCAGCATCGGCATGCTTTTCACGTCGTTTGGTAGAAATCCACACGCGCGTTCTGCCGAAAGCACCATTTGCATGCCTATTGTGTGGTTTTGCAGAAAACTGCGTCCGCGTCTACCAAAAGATGCATGCGCATGCTTAAAACGCGCTTTGGCACAAATCCATGTGCGGATGTTGAAAAGAGCAGCATCGGCATGCTTTTCACGTCGTTTGGTAGAAATCCACGAGCGCGTTCTGCCAAAAGCACCATTTGCATGCATATCGTGTGGTTTTGCAGAAAACTGCGCCCGCGTCTACCAAAAGATGCATGCGCATGCTTAAAACGCGTTTTGGCACAAATCCATGTGCGGGTGCTAAAAAGAGCAGCATCGGCATGCTTTTCACGTCGTTTGGTAGAAATCCACGCGCGCGTTCTGCCAAAAGCACCATTTGCATGCATATCGTGTGGTTTTGCAGAAAACTGCGTCCGCGTCTACCAAAAGATGCATGCGCATGCTTAAAACGCGCTTTGGCACAAATCCATGTGCGGATGCTAAAAAGAGCAGCATCGGCATGCTTTTCACGTCGTTTGGTAGAAATCCACGCGCGCGTTCTGCCAAAAGCACCATTTGCATGCATATCGTGTGGTTTTGCAGAAAACTGCGTCCGCGTCTACCAAAAGATGCATGCGCATGCTAAAAACGCGTTTTGGCACAAATCTATGTGCGGGTGCTAAAAAGAGCAGCATCGGCATGCTTTTCACGTCGTTTGGTAGAAATCCACGCGCGCGTTCTGCCAAAAGCACCATTTGCATGCATATCGTGTGGGTTTGCAGAAAACTGCGTCCGCGTCTACCAAAAGATGCATGCGCGTGCTTAAAACGCGCTTTGGCACAAATCCATGTGCGGATGCTAAAAAGAGCAGCATCGGCATGCTTTTCACGTCGTTTGGTAGAAATCCACGCGCGCGTTCTGCCAAAAGCACCATTTGCATGCATATCGTGTGGTTTTGCAGAAAACTGCGTCCGCGTCTACCAAAAGATGCATGCGCATGCTAAAAACGCGTTTTGGCACAAATCCATGTGCGGGTGCTAAAAAGAGCAGCATCGGCATGCTTTTCACGTCGTTTGGTAGAAATCCACGCGCGCGTTCTGCCAAAAGCACCATTTGCATGCCTATCGTGTGGTTTTGCAGAAAACTGCGTCCGCGTCTACCAAAAGATGCATGCGCATGCTTAAAACGCGTTTTGGCACAAATCCATGTGCGGATTTTAAAAAGAGCAGCATCGGCATGCTTTTCACGTCGTTTGGTAGAAATCCACGCGCGCGTTCTGCCAAAAGCACCATTTGCATGCATATCGTGTGGTTTTGCAGAAAACTGCGTCCGCGTCTACCAAAAGATGCATGCGCATGCTTAAAACGCGTTTTGGCACAAATCCATGTGCGGGTGCTAAAAAGAGCAGCATCGGCATGCTTTTCACGTCGTTTGGTAGAAATCCACACGCGCGTTCTGCCGAAAGCACCATTTGCATGCCTATTGTGTGGTTTTGCAGAAAACTGCGTCCGCGTCTACCAAAAGATGCATGCGCATGCTTAAAACGCGCTTTGGCACAAATCCATGTGCGGATGTTGAAAAGAGCAGCATCGGCATGCTTTTCACGTCGTTTGGTAGAAATCCACGCGCGCGTTCTGCCAAAAGCACCATTTGCATGCATATCGTGTGGTTTTGCAGAAACTGCGCCCGCGTCTACCAAAAGATGCATGCGCATGCTTAAAACGCGTTTTGGCACAAATCCATGTGCGGGTGCTAAAAAGAGCAGCATCGGCATGCTTTTCACGTCGTTTGGTAGAAATCCACGCGCGCGTTCTGCCAAAAGCACCATTTGCATGCATATCGTGTGGTTTTGCAGAAAACTGCGTCCGCGTCTACCAAAAGATGCATGCGCATGCTTAAAACGCGCTTTGGCACAAATCCATGTGCGGATGCTAAAAAGAGCAGCATCGGCATGCTTTTCACGTCGTTTGGTAGAAATCCACGCGCGCGTTCTGCCAAAAGCACCATTTGCATGCATATCGTGTGGTTTTGCAGAAAACTGCGTCCGCGTCTACCAAAAGATGCATGCGCATGCTAAAAACGCGTTTGGCACAAATCCATGTGCGGGTGCTAAAAAGAGCAGCATCGGCATGCTTTTCACGTCGTTTGGTAGAAATCCACGCGCGCGTTCTGCAAAAGCACCATTTGCATGCATATCGTGTGGTTTTGCAGAAACTGCGTCCGCGTCTACCAAAAGATGCATGCGCATGCTTAAAACGCGCTTTGGCACAAATCCATGTGCGGATGCTAAAAAGAGCAGCATCGGCATGCTTTTCACGTCGTTTGGTAGAAATCCACGCGCGCGTTCTGCCAAAAGCACCATTTGCATGCATATCGTGTGGTTTTGCAGAAACTGCGTCCGCGTCTACCAAAAGATGCATGCGCATGCTAAAAACGCGTTTTGGCACAAATCCATGTGCGGGTGCTAAAAAGAGCAGCATCGGCATGCTTTTCACGTCGTTTGGTAGAAATCCACGCGCGCGTTGTGCCAAAAGCACCATTTGCATGCCTATCGTGTGGTTTTGCAGAAAACTGCGTCCGCGTCTACCAAAAGATGCATGCGCATGCTTAAAACGCGTTTTGGCACAAATCCATGTGCGGATTTTAAAAAGAGCAGCATCGGCATGCTTTTCACGTCGTTTGGTAGAAATCCACGCGCGCGTTCTGCCAAAAGCACCATTTGCATGCATATCGTGTGGTTTTGCAGAAAACTGCGTCCGCGTCTACCAAAAGATGCATGCGCATGCTTAAAACGCGTTTTGGCACAAATCCATGTGCGGGTGCTAAAAAGAGCAGCATCGGCATGCTTTTCACGTCGTTTGGTAGAAATCCACGCGCGCGTTCTGCCAAAAGCACCATTTGCATGCATATCGTGTGGTTTTGCAGAAAACTGCGTCCGCGTCTACCAAAAGATGCATGCGCATGCTAAAAACGCGTTTTGGCACAAATCCATGTGCGGATGTTAAAAAGAGCAGCATCGGCATGCTTTTCACGTCGTTTCGTAGAAATCCACGCTCGCGTTCTGCCAAAAGCACCATTTGCATGCATATCGTGTGGTTTTGCAGAAAACTGCGTCCGCGTCTACCAAAAGATGCATGCGCATGCATAAAACGCGCTTTGGCACAAATCCATGTGCGGGTGCTAAAAAGAGCAGCATCGGCATGCTTTTCACGTCGTTTGGTAGAAATCCACGCGCGCGTTCTGCCAAAAGCACCATTTGCATGCATATCGTGTGGTTTTGCAGAAAACTGCGTCCGCGTCTACCAAAAGATGCATGCGCATGCTTAAAACGCGTTTTGGCACAAATCCATGTGCGGGTGCTAAAAAGAGCAGCATCGGCATGCTTTTCACGTCGTTTGGTAGAAATCCACGCGCGCGTTCTGCCAAAAGCACCATTTGCATGCATATTGTGTGGTTTTGCAGAAAACTGCGTCCGCGTCTACCAAAAGATGCATGCGCATGCTTAAAACGCGCTTTGGCACAAATCCATGTGCGGATGTTGAAAAGAGCAGCATCGGCATGCTTTTCACGTCGTTTGGTAGAAATCCACGCGCGCGTTCTGCCAAAAGCACCATTTGCATGCATATCGTGTGGTTTTGCAGAAAACTGCGCCCGCGTCTACCAAAAGATGCATGCGCATGCTTAAAACGCGTTTTGGCACAAATCCATGTGCGGGTGCTAAAAAGAGCAGCATCGGCATGCTTTTCACGTCGTTTGGTAGAAATCCACGCGCGCGTTCTGCCAAAAGCACCATTTGCATGCATATCGTGTGGTTTTGCAGAAAACTGCGTCCGCGTCTACCAAAAGATGCATGCGCATGCTTAAAACGCGCTTTAGCACAAATCCATGTGCGGATGCTAAAAAGAGCAGCATCGGCATGCTTTTCACGTCGTTTGGTAGAAATCACGCGCGCGTTCTGCCAAAAGCACCATTTGCATGCATATCGTGTGGTTTTGCAGAAAACTGCGTCCGCGTCTACCAAAAGATGCATGCGCATGCTAAAACGCGTTTTGGCACAAGTCCATGTGCGGGTGCTAAAAAGAGCAGCATCGGCATGCTTTTCACGTCGTTTGGTAGAAATCCACGCGCGCGTTCTGCCAAAAGCACCATTTGCATGCCTATCGTGTGGTTTTGCAGAAAACTGCGTCCGCGTCTACCAAAAGATGCATGCGCATGCTTAAAACGCGTTTTGGCACAAATCCATGTGCGGATGTTAAAAAGAGCAGCATCGGCATGCTTTTCACGTCGTTTGGTAGAAATCCACGCGCGCGTTCTGCCAAAAGCACCATTTGCATGCCTATCGTGTGGTTTTGCAGAAAACTGCGTCCGCGTCTACCAAAAGATGCATGCGCATGCTTAAAACGCGCTTTGGCACAAATCCATGTGCGCATGTTAAAAAGAGCAGCATCGGCATGCTTTTCACGTCGTTTGGTAGAAATCCACGCGCGCGTTCTGCCAAAAGCACCATTTGCATGCATATCGTGTGGTTTTGCAGGAAACTGCGTCCGCGTCTACCAAAAGATGCATGCGCATGCTTAAAACGCGTTTTGGCACAAATCCATGTGCGGGTGCTAAAAAGAGCAGCATCGGCATGCTTTTCACGTCGTTTGTAGAAATCCACGCGCGCGTTCTGCCAAAAGCACCATTTGCATGCATATCGTGTGGTTTTGCAGAAAACTGCGTCCGCGTCTACCAAAAGATGCATGCGCATGCTAAAAACGCGTTTTGGCACAAATCCATGTGCGGATGTTAAAAAGAGCAGCATCGGCATGCTTTTCACGTCGTTTCGTAGAAATCCACGCGCGCGTTCTGCCAAAAGCACCATTTGCATGCATATCGTGTGGTTTTGCAGAAAACTGCGTCCGCGTCTACCAAAAGATGCATGCGCATGCATAAAACGCGCTTTGGCACAAATCCATGTGCGGGTGCTAAAAAGAGCAGCATCGGCATGCTTTTCACGTCGTTTGGTAGAAATCCACGCGCGCGTTCTGCCAAAAGCACCATTTGCATGCATATCGTGTGGTTTTGCAGCAAACTGCGTCCGCGTCTACCAAAAGATGCATGCGCATGCTTAAAACGCGTTTTGGCACAAATCCATGTGCGGGTGCTAAAAAGAGCAGCATCGGCATGCTTTTCACGTCGTTTGGTAGAAATCCACGCGCGCGTTCTGCCAAAAGCACCATTTGCATGCCTATCGTGTGGTTTTGCAGAAAACTGCGTCCGCGTCTACCAAAAGATGCATGCGCATGCTAAAAACGCGTTTTGGCACAAATCCATGTGCGGATGTTAAAAAGAGCAGCATCGGCATGCTTTTCACGTCGTTTGGTAGAAATCCACGCGCGCGTTCTGCCAAAAGCACCATTTGCATGCATATCGTGTGGTTTTGCAGAAAACTGCGTCCGCGTCTACCAAAGATGCATGCGCATCCTTAAAACGCGCTTTGGCACAAATCCATGTGCGGATGTTAAAAAGAGCAGCATCGGCATGCTTTTCACGTTGTTTGGTAGAAATCCGCGCGCGCGTTCTGCCAAAAGCACCATTTGCATGCCTATCGTGTGGTTTTGCAGAAAACTGCGTCCGCGTCTACCAAAAGATGCATGCGCATGCTTAAAACGCGCTTTGGCACAAATCCATGTGCGGATGCTAAAAAGAGCAGCATCGGCATGCTTTTCACGTCGTTTGGTAGAAATCCACGCGCGCGTTCTGCCAAAAGCACCATTTGCATGCATATCGTGTGGTTTTGCAGAAAACTGCGTCCGCGTCTACCAAAAGATGCATGTGCATGCTAAAAACGCGTTTTGGCACAAATCCATGTGCGGGTGCTAAAAAGAGCAGCATCGGCATGCTTTTCACGTCGTTTGGTAGAAATCCACGCGCGCGTTCTGCCAAAAGCACCATTTGCATGCCTATCGTGTGGTTTTGCAGAAAACTGCGTCCGCGTCTACCAAAAGATGCATGCGCATGCTTAAAACGCGCTTTGGCACAAATCCATGTGCGGATGTTAAAAAGAGCAGCATCGGCATGCTTTTCACGTCGTTTGGTAGAAATCCACGCGCGCGTTCTGCCAAAAGCACCATTTGCATGCATATCGTGTGGTTTTGCAGAAAACTGCGTCCGCGTCTACCAAAAGATGCATGCGCATGCTTAAAACGCGTTTTGGCACAAATCCATGTGCGGCTGCTAAAAAGAGCAGCATCGGCATGCTTTTCACGTCGTTTGGTAGAAATCCACGCGCGCGTTCTGCCAAAAGCACCATTTGCATGCCTATCGTGTGGTTTTGCAGAAAACTGCGTCCGCGTCTACCAAAAGATGCATGCGCATGCTAAAAACGCGTTTTGGCACAAATCCATGTGCGGATGTTAAAAAGAGCAGCATCGGCATGCTTTTCACGTCGTTTGGTAGAAATCCACGCGCGCGTTCTGCCAAAAGCACCATTTGCATGCATATCGTGTGGTTTTGCAGAAAACTGCGTCCGCGTCTACCAAAAGATGCATGCGCATCCTTAAAACGCGCTTTTGGCACAAATCCATGTGCGGATGTTAAAAAGAGCAGCATCGGCATGCTTTTCACGTGTTGGTAGAAATCCACGCGCGCGTTCTGCCAAAAGCACCATTTGCATGCCTATCGTGTGGTTTTGCAGAAAACTGCGTCCGCGTCTACCAAAGATGCATGCGCATGCTTAAAACGCGCTTTGGCACAAATCCATGTGCGGATGCTAAAAAGAGCAGCATCGGCATGCTTTTCACGTCGTTTGGTAGAATCCACGCGCGCGTTCTGCCAAAAGCACCATTTGCATGCATATCGTGTGGTTTTGCAGAAAACTGCGTCCGCGTCTACCAAAAGATGCATGCGCATGCTTAAAACGCGTTTTGGCACAAATCCATGTGCGGGTGCTAAAAAGAGCAGCATCGGCATGCTTTTCACGTCGTTTGGTAGAAATCCACGCGCGCGTTCTGCCAAAAAGCACCATTTGCATGCCTATCGTGTGTTTTGCAGAAAACTGCGTCCGCGTCTACCAAAAGATGCATGCGCATGCTTAAAAACGCGCTTTGGCACAAATCCATGTGCGGATGTTAAAAAGAGCAGCATCGGCATGCTTTTCACGTCGTTTGGTAGAAATCCACGCGCGCGTTCTGCCAAAAGCACCATTTGCATGCATATCGTGTGGTTTTGCAGAAAAACTGCGTCCGCGTCTACCAAAAGATGCATGCGCATGCTTAAAACGCGTTTTGGCACAAATCCATGTGCGGGTGCTAAAAAGAGCAGCATCGCATGCTTTTCACGTCGTTTGGTAGAAATCCACGCGCGCGTTCTGCCAAAAGCACCATTTGCATGCCTATCGTGTGGTTTTGCAGAAAACTGCGTCCGCGTCTACCAAAAGATGCATGCGCATGCTAAAAACGCGTTTTGGCACAAATCCATGTGCGGGTGCTAAAAAGAGCAGCATCGGCATGCTTTTCACGTCGTTTGGTAGAAATCCACGCGCGCGTTCTGCCAAAAGCACCATTTGCATGCCTATCGTGTGGTTTTGCAGAAAACTGCGTCCGCGTCTACCAAAAGATGCATGCGCATGCTAAAAACGCGTTTTGGCACAAATCCATGTGCGGGATGTTAAAAAGAGCAGCATCGGCATGCTTTTCACGTCGTTTGGTAGAAATCCACGCGCGCGTTCTGCCAAAAGCACCATTTGCATGCATATCGTGTGGTTTTGCAGAAAACTGCGTCCGCGTCTACCAACAGATGCATGCGCATGCTAAAAACGCGTTTTGGCACAAATCCATGTGCGGGTGCTAAAAAGAGCAGCATCGGCATGCTTTTCACGTCGTTTGGTAGAAATCCACGCGCGCGTTCTGCCAAAAGCACCATTTGCATGCCTATCGTGTGGTTTTGCAGAAAACTGCGTCCGCGTCTACCAAAAGATGCATGCGCATGCTTAAAACGCGCTTTGGCACAAATCCATGTGCGGATGTTAAAAAGAGCAGCATCGGCATGCTTTTCACGTCGTTTGGTAGAAATCCACGCGCGCGTTCTGCCAAAAGCACCATTTGCATGCTATCGTGTGGTTTTGCAGAAAACTGCGTCCGCGTCTACCAAAAGATGCATTGCGCATGCTTAAAAACGCGTTTTGGCACAAATCCATGTGCGGGTGCTAAAAAGAGCAGCATCGGCATGCTTTTCACGTCGTTTGGTAGAAATCCACGCGCGCGTTCTGCCAAAAGCACCATTTGCATGCCTATCGTGTGGTTTTGCAGAAAACTGCGTCCGCGTCTACCAAAAGATGCATGCGCATGCTTAAAACGCGTTTAGGCACAAATCCATGTGCGGATGTTAAAAAGAGCAGCATCGGCATGCTTTTCACGTCGTTGGTAGAAATCCACGCGCGCGTTCTGCCAAAAGCACCATTTGCATGCATATCGTGTGGTTTTGCAGAAAACTGCGTCCGCGTCTACCAAAAGATGCATGCGCATGCTTAAAAACGCGCTTTGGCACAAATCCATGTGCGGATGTTAAAAAGAGCAGCATCGGCATGCTTTTCACGTCGTTTGGTAGAAATCCACGCGCGCGTTCTGCCAAAAGCACCATTTGCATGCCTATCGTGTGGTTTTGCAGAAAACTGCGTCCGCGTCTACCAAAAGATGCATGCGCATGCTAAAACGCGTTTAGGCACAAATCCATGTGCGGATGCTAAAAAGAGCAGCATCGGCATGCTTTTCACGTCGTTTGGTAGAAATCCACGCGCGCGTTCTGCAAAAGCACCATTTGCATGCATATCGTGTGGTTTTGCAGAAAACTGCGTCCGCGTCTACCAAAGATGCATGCGCATGCTTAAAACGCGCTTTGGCACAAATCCATGTGCGGATGTTAAAAAGAGCAGCATCGGCATGCTTTTCACGTTCGTTTGGTAGAAATCCACGCGCGCGTTCTGCCAAAAGCACCATTTGCATGCCTATCGTGTGGTTTTGCAGAAAACTGCGTCCGCGTCTACCAAAAGATGCATGCGCATGCTTAAAAACGCGCTTTGGCACAAATCCATGTGCGGGTGCTAAAAAGAGCAGCATCGGCATGCTTTTCACGTCGTTTGGTAGAAATCCACGCGCGCGTTCTGCCAAAAGCACCATTTGCATGCATATCGTGTGGTTTTGCAGAAAACTGCGTCCGCGTCTACCAAAAGATGCATGTGCATGCTAAAAACGCGTTTTGGCACAAATCCATGTGCGGGTGCTAAAAAGAGCAGCATCGGCATGCTTTTCACGTCGTTTGGTAGAAATCCACGCGCGCGTTCTGCCAAAAGCACCATTTGCATGCCTATCGTGTGGTTTTGCAGAAAACTGCGTCCGCGTCTACCAAAAGATGCATGCGCATGCTTAAAAACGCGCTTTGGCACAAATCCATGTGCGGATGTTAAAAAGAGCAGCATCGGCATGCTTTTCACGTCGTTTGGTAGAAATCCACGCGCGCGTTCTGCCAAAAGCACCATTTGCATGCATATCGTGTGGTTTTGCAGAAAACTGCGTCCGCGTCTACCAAAAGATGCATGCGCATGCTTAACAAACGCGTTTTGGCACAAATCCATGTGCGGGTGCTAAAAAGAGCAGCATCGCCATGCTTTTCACGTCGTTTGGTAGAAATCCACGCGCGCGTTCTGCCAAAAGCACCATTTGCATGCCTATCGTGTGTTTTGCAGAAAACTGCGTCCGCGTCTACCAAAAGATGCATGCGCATGCTAAAAACGCGTTTTGGCACAAATCCATGTGCGGGTGCTAAAAAGAGCAGCATCGGCATGCTTTTCACGTGTTTGGTAGAAATCCACGCGCGCGTTCTGCCAAAAGCACCATTTGCATGCCTATCGTGTGGTTTTGCAGAAAACTGCGTCCGCGTCTACCAAAAGATGCATGCGCATGCTAAAAACGCGTTTTGGCACAAATCCATGTGCGGGTGCTAAAAAGAGCAGCATCGGCATGCTTTTCACGTCGTTTGGTAGAAATCCACACGCGCGTTCTGCCGAAAGCACCATTTGCATGCCTATCGTGTGGTTTTGCAGAAAACTGCGTCCGCGTCTACCAAAAGATGCATGCGCATGCTTAAAACGCGTTTTGGCACAAATCCATGTGCGGGTGCTAAAAAGAGGCAGCATCGGCATGGTTTTCACGTCGTTTGGTAGAAATCCACGCGCGCGTTCTGCCAAAAGCACCATTTGCATGCATATCGTGTGGTTTTGCAGAAAACTGCGTCCGCGTCTACCAAAAGATGCATGCGCATGCTAAAAACGCGTTTTGGCACAAATCCATGTGCGGATGCTAAAAAGAGCAGCATCGGCATGCTTTTCACGTCGTTTGGTAGAAATCCACGCGCGCGTTCTGCCACAAGCACCATTTGCATGCATATCGTGTGGTTTTGCAGAAAACTGCGTCCGCGTCTACCAACAGATGCATGCGCATGCTTAAAACGCGTTTTGGCACAAATCCATGTGCGGGTGCTAAAAAGAGCAGCATCGGCATGCTTTTCACGTCGTTTGGTAGAAATCCACACGCGCGTTCTGCCAAAAGCACCATTTGCATGCCTATTGTGTGGTTTTGCAGAAAACTGCGACCGCGTCTACCAAAAGATGCATGCGCATGCTTAAAACGCGCTTTGGCACAAATCCATGTGCGGATGTTAAAAAGAGCAGCATCGGCATGCTTTTCACGTCGTTTGGTAGAAATCCACGCGCGCGTTCTGCCAAAAGCACCATTTGCATGCATATCGTGTGGTTTTGCAGAAAACTGCGTCCGCGTCTACCAAAAGATGCATGCGCATGCTTAAAACGCGTTTTGGCACAAATCCATATGCGGGTGCTAAAAAGAGCAGCATCGGCATGCTTTTCACGTCGTTTGGTAGAAATCCACGCGCGCTTTCTGCCAAAAGCACCATTTGCATGCATATCGTGTGGTTTTGCAGAAAACTGCGTCCGCGTCTACCAAAAGATGCATGCGCATGCTAAAAACGCGTTTTGGCACAAATCCATGTGCGGATGTTAAAAAGAGCAGCATCGGCATGCTTTTCACGTCGTTTGGTAGAAATCCACGCGCGCGTTCTGCCAAAAGCACGATTTGCATGCATATCGTGTGGTTTTGCAGAAAACTGCGTCCGCGTCTACCAAAAGATGCATGCGCATGCTAAAAACGCGTTTTGGCACAAATCCATGTGCGGGTGCTAAAAAGAGCAGCATCGGCATGCTTTTCACGTCGTTTGGTAGAAATCCACGCGCGCGTTCTGCCAAAAGCACCATTTGCATGCCTATCGTGTGGTTTTGCAGAAAACTGCGTCCGCGTCTACCAAAAGATGCATGCGCATGCTTAAAACGCGCTTTGGCACAAATCCATGCGCGGATGCTAAAAAGAGCAGCATCGGCATGCTTTTCACGTCGTTTGGTAGAAATCCACGCGCGCGTTCTGCCAAAAGCACCATTTCCATGCATATCGTGTGGTTTTGCAGAAAACTGCGTCCGCGTCTACCAAAAGATGCATGCGCATGCTTAAAACGCGTTTTGGCACAAATCCATGTGCGGGTGCTAAAAAGAGCAGCATCGGCATGCTTTTCACGTCGTTTGGTAGAAATCCACGCGCGCGTTCTGCCAAAAGCACCATTTGCATGCCTATCGTGTGGTTTTGCAGAAAACCGCGTCCGCGTCTACCAAAAGATGCATGCGCATGCTAAAAACGCGTTTTGGCACAAATCCATGTGCGGGTGCTAAAAAGAGCAGCATCGGCATGCTTTTCACGTTGTTTGGTAGAAATCCACGCGCGCGTTCTGCCAAAAGCACCATTTGCATGCCTATCGTGTGGTTTTGCAGAAAACTGCGTCCGCGTCTACCAAAAGATGCATGCGAATGCTTAAAACGCGCTTTGGCACAAATCCATGTGCGGATGCTAAAAAGAGCAGCATCGGCATGCTTTTCACGTCGTTTGGTAGAAATCCACGCGCGCGTTCTGCCAAAAGCACCATTTGCATGCATATCGTGTGGTTTTGCAGAAAACTGCGTCCGCGTCTACCAAAAGATGCATGCGCATGCTAAAAACGCGTTTTGGCACAAATCCATGTGCGGGTGCTAAAAAGAGCAGCATCGGCATGCTTTTCACGTCGTTTGGTAGAAATCCACGCGCGCGTTCTGCCAAAAGCACCATTGGCATGCCTATCGTGTGGTTTTGCAGAAAACTGCGTCCGCGTCTACCAAAAGATGCATGCGCATGCTTAAAACGCGCTTTGGCACAAATCCATGTGCGGATGTTAAAAAGAGCAGCATCGGCATGCTTTTCACGTCGTTTGGTAGAAATCCACGCGCGCGTTCTGCCAAAAGCACCATTTGCATGCATATCGTGGGGTTTTGCAGAAAACTGCGTCCGCGTCTACCAAAAGATGCATGCGCATGCTTAAAACGCGTTTTGGCACAAATCCATGTGCGGGTGCTAAAAAGAGCAGTATCGGCATGCTTTTCACGTCGTTTGGTAGAAATCCACGCGCGCGTTCTGCCAAAAGCACCATTTGCATGCCTATCGTGTGGTTTTGCAGAAAACTGCGTCCGCGTCTACCAAAAGATGCATGCGCATGCTTAAAACGCGTTTTGGCACAAATCCATGTGCGGGTGCTAAAAAGAGCAGCATCGGCATGCTTTTCCCGTCGTTTGGTAGAAATCCACGCGCGCGTTCTGCCAAAAGCACGATTTGCATGCATATCGTGTGGTTTTGCAGAAAACTGCGTCCGCGTCTACCAAAAGATGCATGCGCATGCTAAAAACGCGTTTTGGCACAAATCCATGGGCGGATGTTAAAAAGAGCAGCATCGGCATGCTTTTCACGTCGTTTGGTAGAAATCCACGCGCGCGTTCTGCCAAAAGCACCATTTGCATGCATATCGTGTGGTTTTGCAGAAAACTGCGTCCGCGTCTACCAAAAGATGCATGCGCATGCTTAAAACGCGTTTTGGCACAAATCCATGTGCGGGTGCTAAAAAGAGCAGCATCGGCATGCTTTTCACGTCGTTTGGTAGAAATTCACGCGCGCGTTCTGCCAAAAGCACCATTTGCATGCCTATCGTGTGGTTTTGCAGAAAACTGCGTCCGCGTCTACCAAAAGATGCATGCGCATGCTTAAAACGCGTTTTGGCACAAATCCATGTGCGGGTGCTAAAAAGAGCAGCATCGGCATGGTTTTCACGTCGTTTGGTAGAAATCCACGCGCGCGTTCTGCCAAAAGCACCATTTGCATGCATATCGTGTGGTTTTGCAGAAAACTGCGTCCGCGTCTACCAAAAGATGCATGCGCATGCTAAAAACGCGTTTTGGCACAAATCCATGTGCGGATGTTAAAAAGAGCAGCATCGGCATGCTTTTCATGTCGTTTGGTAGAAATCCACGCGCGCGTTCTGCCAAAAGCACCATTTGCATGCATATCGTGTGGTTTTGCAGAAAACTGCGTCCGCGTCTACCAAAAGATGCATGCGCATGCTTAAAACGGGTTTTGGCACAAATCCATGTGCGGGTGCTAAAAAGAGCAGCATCGGCATGCTTTTCACGTCGTTTGGTAGAAATCCACGCGCGCGTTCTGCCAAAAGCACCATTTGCATGCCTATCTTGTGGTTTTGCAGAAAACTGCGTCCGCGTCTACCAAAAGATGCATGCGCATGCTTAAAACGCGCTTTGGCACAAATCCATGCGCGGATGCTAAAAAGAGCAGCATCGGCATGCTTTTCACGTCGTTTGGTAGAAATCCACGCGCGCGTTCTGCCAAAAGCATCATTTGCATGCATATCGTGTGGTTTTGCAGAAAACTGCGTCCGCGTCTACCAAAAGATGCATGCGCATGCTAAAAACGCGTTTTGGCACAAATCCATGTGCGGGTGCTAAAAAGAGCAGCATCGGCATGCTTTTCACGTCGTTTGGTAGAAATCCACGTGCGCGTTCTGCCAAAAGCACCATTTGCATGCCTATCGTGTGGTTTTGCAGAAAACTGCGTCCGCGTCTACCAAAAGATGCATGCGCATGCTTAAAACGCGCTTTGGCACAAATCCATGTGCGGATGTTAAAAAGAGCAGCATCGGCATGCTTTTCACGTCGTTTGGTAGAAATCCACGCGCGCGTTCTGCCAAAAGCACCATTTCCATGCATATCGTGTGGTTTTGCAGAAAACTGCGTCCGCGTCTACCAAAAGATGCATGCGCATGCTTAAAACGCGTTTTGGCACAAATCCATGTGCGGGTGCTAAAAACAGCAGCATCGGCATGCTTTTCACGTCGTTTGGTAGAAATCCACGCGCGCGTTCTGCCAAAACCACCATTTGCATGCCTATCGTGTGGTTTTGCAGAAAACCGCGTCCGCGTCTACCAAAAGTTGCATGCGCATGCTAAAAACGCGTTTTGGCACAAATCCATGTGCGGGTGCTAAAAAGAGCAGCATCGGCATGCTTTTCACGTTGTTTGGTAGAAATCCACGCGCGCGTTCTGCCAAAAGCACCATTTGCATGCCTATCGTGTGGTTTTGCAGAAAACTGCGTCCGCGTCTACCAAAAGATGCATGCGAATGCTTAAAACGCGCTTTGGCACAAATCCATGTGCGGATGCTAAAAAGAGCAGCATCGGCATGCTTTTCACGTCGTTTGGTAGAAATCCACGCGCGCGTTCTGCCAAAAGCACCATTTGCATGCATATCGTGTGGTTTTGCAGAAAACTGCGTCCGCGTCTACCAAAAGATGCATGCGCATGCTAAAAACGCGTTTTGGCACAAATCCATGTGCGGGTGCTAAAAAGAGCAGCATCGGCATGCTTTTCACGTCGTTTGGTAGAAATCCACGCGCGCGTTCTGCCAAAAGCACCATTTGCATGCCTATCGTGTGGTTTTGCAGAAAACTGCGTCCGCGTCTACCAAAAGATGCATGAGCATGCTTAAAACGCGCTTTGGCACAAATCCATGTGCGGATGTTAAAAAGAGCAGCATCGGCATGCTTTTCACGTCGTTTGGTAGAAATCCACGCGCGCGTTCTGCCAAAAGCACCATTTGCATGCATATCGTGTGGTTTTGCAGAAAACTGCGTCCGCGTCTACCGAAAGATGCATGCGCATGCTTAAAACGCGTTTTGGCACAAATCCATGTGCGGGTGCTAAAAAGAGCAGCATCGGCATGCTTTTCACGTCGTTTGGTAGAAATCCACGCGCGCGTTCTGCCAAAAGCACCATTTGCATGCCTATCGTGTGGTTTTGCAGAAAACTGCGTCCGCGTCTACCAAAAGATGCATGCGAATGCTTAAAACGCGCTTTGGCACAAATCCATGTGCGGATGCTAAAAAGAGCAGCATCGGCATGCTTTTCACGTCGTTTGGTAGAAATCCACGCGCGCGTTCTGCCAAAAGCACCATTTGCATGCATATCGTGTGGTTTTGCAGAAAACTGCGTCCGCGTCTACCAAAAGATGCATGCGCATGCTAAAAACGCGTTTTGGCACAAATCCATGTGCGGGTGCTAAAAAGAGCAGCATCGGCATGCTTTTCACGTCGTTTGGTAGAAATCCACGCGCGCGTTCTGCCAAAAGCACCATTTGCATGCCTATCGTGTGGTTTTGCAGAAAACTGCGTCCGCGTCTACCAAAAGATGCATGAGCATGCTTAAAACGCGCTTTGGCACAAATCCATGTGCGGATGTTAAAAAGAGCAGCATCGGCATGCTTTTCACGTCGTTTGGTAGAAATCCACGCGCGCGTTCTGCCAAAAGCACCATTTGCATGCCTATTGTGTGGTTTTGCAGAAAACTGCGACCGCGTCTACCAAAAGATGCATGCGCATGGTTAAAACGCGCTTTGGCACAAATCCATGTGCGGATGTTAAAAAGAGCAGCATCGGCATGCTTTTCACGTCGTTTGGTAGAAATCCACGCGCGCGTTCTGCCAAAAGCACCATTTGCATGCATATCGTGTGGTTTTGCAGAAAACTGCGTCCGCGTCTACCAAAAGATGCATGCTCATGCTTAAAACGCGTTTTGGCACAAATTCATGTGCGGGTGCTAAAAAGAGCAGCATCGGCATGCTTTTCACGTCGTTTGGTAGAAATCCACGCGCGCTTTCTGCCAAAAGCACCATTTGCATGCATATCGTGTGGTTTTGCAGAAAACTGCGTCCGCGTCTACCAAAAGATGCATGCGCATGCTAAAAACGCGTTTTGGCACAAATCCATGTGCGGGTGCTAAAAAGAGCAGCATCGGCATGCTTTTCACGTCGTTTGGTAGAAATCCACGCGCGCGTTCTGCCAAAAGCACCATTTGCATGCCTATCGTGTGGTTTTGCAGAAAACTGCGTCCGCGTCTACCAAAAGATGCATGCGCATGCTTAAAACGCGTTTTGGCACAAATCCATGTGCGGGTGCTAAAAAGAGCAGCATCGGCATGCTTTTCACGTCGTTTGGTAGAAATCCACGCGCGCGTTCTGCCAAAAGCACCATTTGCATGCCTATCGTGTGGTTTTGCAGAAAACCGCGTCCGCGTCTACCAAAAGATGCATGCGCATGCTAAAAACGCGTTTTGGCACAAATCCATGTGCGGGTGCTAAAAAGAGCAGCATCGGCATGCTTTTCACGTTGTTTGGTAGAAATCCACGCGCGCGTTCTGCCAAAAGCACCATTTGCATGCCTATCGTGTGGTTTTGCAGAAAACTGCGTCCGCGTCTACCAAAAGATGCATGCGAATGCTTAAAACGCGCTTTGGCACAAATCCATGTGCGGATGCTAAAAAGAGCAGCATCGGCATGCTTTTCACGTCGTTTGGTAGAAATCCACGCGCGCGTTCTGCCAAAAGCACCATTTGCATGCATATCGTGTGGTTTTGCAGAAAACTGCGTCCGCGTCTACCAAAAGATGCATGCGCATGCTAAAAACGCGTTTTGGCACAAATCCATGTGCGGGTGCTAAAAAGAGCAGCATCGGCATGCTTTTCACGTCGTTTGGTAGAAATCCACGCGCGCGTTCTGCCAAAAGCACCATTGGCATGCCTATCGTGTGGTTTTGCAGAAAACTGCGTCCGCGTCTACCAAAAGATGCATGCGCATGCTTAAAACGCGCTTTGGCACAAATCCATGTGCGGATGTTAAAAAGAGCAGCATCGGCATGCTTTTCACGTCGTTTGGTAGAAATCCACGCGCGCGTTCTGCCAAAAGCACCATTTGCATGCATATCGTGGGGTTTTGCAGAAAACTGCGTCCGCGTCTACCAAAAGATGCATGCGCATGCTTAAAACGCGTTTTGGCACAAATCCATGTGCGGGTGCTAAAAAGAGCAGTATCGGCATGCTTTTCACGTCGTTTGGTAGAAATCCACGCGCGCGTTCTGCCAAAAGCACCATTTGCATGCCTATCGTGTGGTTTTGCAGAAAACTGCGTCCGCGTCTACCAAAAGATGCATGCGCATGCTTAAAACGCGTTTTGGCACAAATCCATGTGCGGGTGCTAAAAAGAGCAGCATCGGCATGCTTTTCCCGTCGTTTGGTAGAAATCCACGCGCGCGTTCTGCCAAAAGCACGATTTGCATGCATATCGTGTGGTTTTGCAGAAAACTGCGTCCGCGTCTACCAAAAGATGCATGCGCATGCTAAAAACGCGTTTTGGCACAAATCCATGGGCGGATGTTAAAAAGAGCAGCATCGGCATGCTTTTCACGTCGTTTGGTAGAAATCCACGCGCGCGTTCTGCCAAAAGCACCATTTGCATGCATATCGTGTGGTTTTGCAGAAAACTGCGTCCGCGTCTACCAAAAGATGCATGCGCATGCTTAAAACGCGTTTTGGCACAAATCCATGTGCGGGTGCTAAAAAGAGCAGCATCGGCATGCTTTTCACGTCGTTTGGTAGAAATTCACGCGCGCGTTCTGCCAAAAGCACCATTTGCATGCCTATCGTGTGGTTTTGCAGAAAACTGCGTCCGCGTCTACCAAAAGATGCATGCGCATGCTTAAAACGCGTTTTGGCACAAATCCATGTGCGGGTGCTAAAAAGAGCAGCATCGGCATGGTTTTCACGTCGTTTGGTAGAAATCCACGCGCGCGTTCTGCCAAAAGCACCATTTGCATGCATATCGTGTGGTTTTGCAGAAAACTGCGTCCGCGTCTACCAAAAGATGCATGCGCATGCTAAAAACGCGTTTTGGCACAAATCCATGTGCGGATGTTAAAAAGAGCAGCATCGGCATGCTTTTCATGTCGTTTGGTAGAAATCCACGCGCGCGTTCTGCCAAAAGCACCATTTGCATGCATATCGTGTGGTTTTGCAGAAAACTGCGTCCGCGTCTACCAAAAGATGCATGCGCATGCTTAAAACGGGTTTTGGCACAAATCCATGTGCGGGTGCTAAAAAGAGCAGCATCGGCATGCTTTTCACGTCGTTTGGTAGAAATCCACGCGCGCGTTCTGCCAAAAGCACCATTTGCATGCCTATCTTGTGGTTTTGCAGAAAACTGCGTCCGCGTCTACCAAAAGATGCATGCGCATGCTTAAAACGCGCTTTGGCACAAATCCATGCGCGGATGCTAAAAAGAGCAGCATCGGCATGCTTTTCACGTCGTTTGGTAGAAATCCACGCGCGCGTTCTGCCAAAAGCATCATTTGCATGCATATCGTGTGGTTTTGCAGAAAACTGCGTCCGCGTCTACCAAAAGATGCATGCGCATGCTAAAAACGCGTTTTGGCACAAATCCATGTGCGGGTGCTAAAAAGAGCAGCATCGGCATGCTTTTCACGTCGTTTGGTAGAAATCCACGTGCGCGTTCTGCCAAAAGCACCATTTGCATGCCTATCGTGTGGTTTTGCAGAAAACTGCGTCCGCGTCTACCAAAAGATGCATGCGCATGCTTAAAACGCGCTTTGGCACAAATCCATGTGCGGATGTTAAAAAGAGCAGCATCGGCATGCTTTTCACGTCGTTTGGTAGAAATCCACGCGCGCGTTCTGCCAAAAGCACCATTTCCATGCATATCGTGTGGTTTTGCAGAAAACTGCGTCCGCGTCTACCAAAAGATGCATGCGCATGCTTAAAACGCGTTTTGGCACAAATCCATGTGCGGGTGCTAAAAACAGCAGCATCGGCATGCTTTTCACGTCGTTTGGTAGAAATCCACGCGCGCGTTCTGCCAAAACCACCATTTGCATGCCTATCGTGTGGTTTTGCAGAAAACCGCGTCCGCGTCTACCAAAAGTTGCATGCGCATGCTAAAAACGCGTTTTGGCACAAATCCATGTGCGGGTGCTAAAAAGAGCAGCATCGGCATGCTTTTCACGTTGTTTGGTAGAAATCCACGCGCGCGTTCTGCCAAAAGCACCATTTGCATGCCTATCGTGTGGTTTTGCAGAAAACTGCGTCCGCGTCTACCAAAAGATGCATGCGAATGCTTAAAACGCGCTTTGGCACAAATCCATGTGCGGATGCTAAAAAGAGCAGCATCGGCATGCTTTTCACGTCGTTTGGTAGAAATCCACGCGCGCGTTCTGCCAAAAGCACCATTTGCATGCATATCGTGTGGTTTTGCAGAAAACTGCGTCCGCGTCTACCAAAAGATGCATGCGCATGCTAAAAACGCGTTTTGGCACAAATCCATGTGCGGGTGCTAAAAAGAGCAGCATCGGCATGCTTTTCACGTCGTTTGGTAGAAATCCACGCGCGCGTTCTGCCAAAAGCACCATTTGCATGCCTATCGTGTGGTTTTGCAGAAAACTGCGTCCGCGTCTACCAAAAGATGCATGAGCATGCTTAAAACGCGCTTTGGCACAAATCCATGTGCGGATGTTAAAAAGAGCAGCATCGGCATGCTTTTCACGTCGTTTGGTAGAAATCCACGCGCGCGTTCTGCCAAAAGCACCATTTGCATGCATATCGTGTGGTTTTGCAGAAAACTGCGTCCGCGTCTACCGAAAGATGCATGCGCATGCTTAAAACGCGTTTTGGCACAAATCCATGTGCGGGTGCTAAAAAGAGCAGCATCGGCATGCTTTTCACGTCGTTTGGTAGAAATCCACGCGCGCGTTCTGCCAAAAGCACCATTTGCATGCCTATCGTGTGGTTTTGCAGAAAACTGCGTCCGCGTCTACCAAAAGATGCATGCGAATGCTTAAAACGCGCTTTGGCACAAATCCATGTGCGGATGCTAAAAAGAGCAGCATCGGCATGCTTTTCACGTCGTTTGGTAGAAATCCACGCGCGCGTTCTGCCAAAAGCACCATTTGCATGCATATCGTGTGGTTTTGCAGAAAACTGCGTCCGCGTCTACCAAAAGATGCATGCGCATGCTAAAAACGCGTTTTGGCACAAATCCATGTGCGGGTGCTAAAAAGAGCAGCATCGGCATGCTTTTCACGTCGTTTGGTAGAAATCCACGCGCGCGTTCTGCCAAAAGCACCATTTGCATGCCTATCGTGTGGTTTTGCAGAAAACTGCGTCCGCGTCTACCAAAAGATGCATGAGCATGCTTAAAACGCGCTTTGGCACAAATCCATGTGCGGATGTTAAAAAGAGCAGCATCGGCATGCTTTTCACGTCGTTTGGTAGAAATCCACGCGCGCGTTCTGCCAAAAGCACCATTTGCATGCCTATTGTGTGGTTTTGCAGAAAACTGCGACCGCGTCTACCAAAAGATGCATGCGCATGGTTAAAACGCGCTTTGGCACAAATCCATGTGCGGATGTTAAAAAGAGCAGCATCGGCATGCTTTTCACGTCGTTTGGTAGAAATCCACGCGCGCGTTCTGCCAAAAGCACCATTTGCATGCATATCGTGTGGTTTTGCAGAAAACTGCGTCCGCGTCTACCAAAAGATGCATGCTCATGCTTAAAACGCGTTTTGGCACAAATTCATGTGCGGGTGCTAAAAAGAGCAGCATCGGCATGCTTTTCACGTCGTTTGGTAGAAATCCACGCGCGCTTTCTGCCAAAAGCACCATTTGCATGCATATCGTGTGGTTTTGCAGAAAACTGCGTCCGCGTCTACCAAAAGATGCATGCGCATGCTAAAAACGCGTTTTGGCACAAATCCATGTGCGGGTGCTAAAAAGAGCAGCATCGGCATGCTTTTCACGTCGTTTGGTAGAAATCCACGCGCGCGTTCTGCCAAAAGCACCATTTGCATGCCTATCGTGTGGTTTTGCAGAAAACTGCGTCCGCGTCTACCAAAAGATGCATGCGCATGCTTAAAACGCGCTTTGGCACAAATCCATGCGCGGATGCTAAAAAGAGCAGCATCGGCATGCTTTTCACGTCGTTTGGTAGAAATCCACGCGCGCGTTCTGCCAAAAGCATCATTTGCATGCATATCGTGTGGTTTTGCAGAAAACTGCGTCCGCGTCTACCAAAAGATGCATGCGCATGCTAAAAACGCGTTTTGGCACAAATCCATGTGCGGGTGCTAAAAAGAGCAGCATCGCATGCTTTTCACGTCGTTTGGTAGAAATCCACGTGCGCGTTCTGCCAAAAGCACCATTTGCATGCCTATCGTGTGGTTTTGCAGGAAAACTGCGTCCGCGTCTACCAAAAGATGCATGCGCATGCTTAAAACGCGCTTTGCACAATCCATGTGCGGATTTAAAAAGAGCAGCATCGGCATGCTTTTCACGTCGTTTGGTAGAAATCCACGCGCGCGTTCTGCCAAAAGCACCATTTCCATGCATATCGTGTGTTTTGCAGGAAAACTGCGTCCGCGTCTACCAAAAGATGCATGCGCATGCTTAAAACGCGTTTTGGCACAAATCCATGTGCGGGTGCTAAAAAGAGCAGCATCGGCATGCTTTTCACGTCGTTTGGTAGAAATCCACGAGCGCGTTCTGCCAAAACCACCATTTGCATGCCTATCGTGTGGTTTTGCAAGAAACCGCGTCCGCGTCTACCAAAAGTTGCATGCGCATGCTAAAAACGCGTTTTGGCACAAATCCATGTGCGGGGTGCTAAAAAGAGCAGCATCGGCATGCTTTTCACGTTGTTTGGTAGAAATCCACGCGCGCGTTCTGCCAAAAGCACCATTTGCATGCCTATCGTGTGGTTTTGCAGAAACTGCGTCCGCGTCTACCAAAAGATGCATGCGAATGCTTAAAACCGCGTTTGGCACAAATCCATGTGCGGATGCTAAAAAGAGCAGCATCGGCATGCTTTTTCACGTCGTTTGGTAGAAATCCACGCGCGCGTTCTGCCAAAAGCACAATTTGCATGCATATCGGGTGGTTTTGCAGAAAACTGCGTCCGCGTCTACCAAAAGATGCGTGCGCATGCTAAAAACGCGTTTTGGCACAAATCCATGTGCGGGTGCTAAAAAGAGCAGCATCGGCATGCTTTTCACGTCGTTTGGTAGAAATCCACGCGCGCGTTCTGCCAAAGCACATTTGCATGCCTATCGTGTGGTTTTGCAGAAAACTGCGTCCGCGTCTACCACAAGATGCATGAGCATGCTTAAAACGCGCTTTGGCACAAATCCATGTGCGGATGTTAAAAAGAGCAGCATCGGCATGCTTTTCACGTCGTTTGGTAGAAATCCACGCGCGCGTTCTGCCAAAAGCACCATTTGCATGCATATCGTGTGGTTTTGCAGAAAACTGCGTCCGCGTCCTACCGAAAGATGCATGCGCATGCTTAAAACGCGTTTGGCACAAATCCCATGTGCGGGTGCTAAAAAGAGCAGCATCGGCATGCTTTTCACGTCGTTTGGTAGAAATCCACGCGCGCGTTCTGCCAAAAGCACCATTTGCATGCCTATCGTGTGGTTTTGCAGAAAACTGCGTCCGCGTCTACCAAAAGATGCATGCGAATGCTTAAAACGCGCTTTGGCACAAATCCATGTGCGGATGCTAAAAAGAGCAGCATCGGCATGCTTTTCACGTCGTTTGGTAGAAATCCACGCGCGCGTTCTGCCAAAAGCACCATTTGCATGCATATCGTGTGGTTTTGCAGAAAACTGCGTCCGCGTCTACCATAAGATGCATGCGCATGCTAAAAACGCGTTTTGGCACAAATCCATGTGCGGGTGCTAAAAAGAGCAGCATCGGCATGCTTTTCACGTCGTTTGGTAGAAATCCACGCGCGCGTTCTGCCAAAAGCACCATTTGCATGCCTATCGTGTGGTTTTGCAGAAAACTGCGTCCGCGTCTACCAAAGATGCATGAGCATGCTTAAAACGCGCTTTGGCACAAATCCATGTGCGGATGTTAAAAAGAGCAGCATCGGCATGCTTTTCACGTCGTTTGGTAGAAATCCACGCGCGCGTTCTGCAAAAGCACCATTTGCATGCATATCGTGTGGTTTTGCAGAAAACTGCGTCCGCGTCTACCGAAAGATGCATGCGCATGCTTAAAACGCGTTTTGGCACAAATCCATGTGCGGGTGCTAAAAAGAGCAGCATCGGCATGCTTTTCACGTCGTTTGGTAGAAATCCACGCGCGCGTTCTGCCAAAAGCACATTTGCATGCCTATCGTGTGGTTTTGCAGAAAACTGCGTCCGCGTCTACCAAAAGATGCATGCGCATGCTTAAAACGCGTTTTGGCACAAATCCATGTGCGGTGCTAAAAAGAGCAGCATCGGCATGCTTTTCACGTCGTTTGGTAGAAATCCACGCGCGCGTTCTGCCAAAAGCACGATTTGCATGCATATCGTGTGGTTTGCAGAAAACTGCGTCCGCGTCTACCAAAAGATGCATGCGCATGCTAAAAAACGCGTTTGGCACAAATCCATGTGCGGATGTTAAAAAGAGCAGCATCGGCATGCTTTTCACGTCGTTTGGTAGAAATCCACGCACGCGTTCTGCCAAAGCACCATTTGCATGCATATCGTGTGGTTTTGCAGAAAACTGCGTCCGCGTCTACCAAAAGATGCATGCGCATGCTTAAAACGCGTTTTGGCACAAATCCATGTGCGGGTGCTAAAAAGAGCAGCATCGGCATGCTTTTCACGTCGTTTGGTAGAAATCCACACGCGCGTTCTGCCAAAAGCACATTTGCATGCCTATTGTGTGGTTTGCAGAAAACTGCGTCCGCGTGTACCAAAAGATGCACGCGCATGCTTAAAACGCGCTTTGGCACAAATCCATGTGCGGATGTTAAAAAGAGCAGCATCGGCATGCTTTTCACGTCGTTTGGTAGAAATCCACGCGCGCGTTCTGCCAAAAGCACCATTTGCATGCATATCGTGTGGTTTTGCAGAAACTGCGTCCGCGTCTACCAAAAGATGCATGCGCATGCTTAAAACGCGTTTTGGCACAAATCCATGTGCGGGTGCTAAAAAGAGCAGCATCGGCATGCTTTTCACGTCGTTTGGTAGAAATCCACGCGCGCGTTCTGCCAAAAGCACCATTTGCATGCATATCGTGTGGTTTTGCAGAAAACTGCGTCCGCGTCTACCAAAAGATGCATGCGCATGCTAACAACGCGTTTTGGCACAAATCCATGTGCGGATGTAAAAAGAGCAGCATCGGCATGCTTTTCACGTCGTTTGGTAGAAATCCACGCGCGCGTTCTGCCAAAAGCACCATTTGCATGCACATCGTGTGGTTTTGCAATAAAACTGCGTCCGCGTCTACCAAAAGATGCATGCGCATGCATAAAACGCGTTTTGGCACAAATCCATGTGCGGGTGCTAAAAAGAGCAGCATCGGCATGCTTTTCCACGTCGTTTGGTAGAAATCCACGCGCGGCGTTCTGCGAAAAGCACCATTTGCATGCCTATTGTGTGGTTTTGCAGAAAACTGCGTCCGCGTCTACCAAAGATGCATGCGCATGCTAAAAACGCGTTTGGCACAAATACAGTGCGGGTGCTAAAAAGAGCAGCATCGCATGCTTTTCACGTCGTTTGGTAGAAATCCACGCGCGCGTTCTGCCAAAAGCACCATTTGCATGCCTATCGTGTGGTTTTGCAGAAAGTGCGGTCCGTGTCTACCAAAAGATGCATGCGCATGCTTAAAATGCGCTTTGGCACAAATCCATGTGCGGATGTTAAAAAGAGCAGCATCGGCATGCTTTCACGTCGTTTGGTAGAAATCCACGCGCGCGTTCTGCCAAAGCACCATTTGCATGCATATCGCGTGGTTTTGCAGAAAACTGCGTCCGCGTCTACCAAAAGATGCATGCGCATGCTTAAAACGCGTTTTAGGCACAAATCCATGTGCGGGTGCTAAAAAGAGCAGCATCGGCATGCTTTTCACGTCGTTTGTAGAAATCCACGCGCGCGTTCTGCCAAAAGCACCATTTGCATGCCTACCGTGTGGTTTTGCAGAAAACTGCGTCCGCGTCTTCCAAAGATGCATGCGCATGCTAAAAACGCGTTTGGCACAAATCCATGTGCGGGTGCTAAAAAGAGCAGCATCGGCATGCTTTTCACGTTGTTTGGTAGAAATCCACGCGCGCGTTCTGCCAAAAGCACCATTTGCATGCCTATCGTGTGGTTTTGCAGAAAACTGCGTCCCGCGTCTACCAAAAGATGCATGCCATGCTTAAAACGCGCTTTGGCACAAATCCATGTGCGGATGCTAAAAAGAGCAGCATCGGCATGCCTTTCACGTCGTTTGGTAGAAATCCACGCGCGCGTTCTGCCAAAAGCACCATTTGCATGCATATCGTGTGGTTTTGCAGGAAAACTGCGTCCGCGTCTACCAAAAGATGCATGCTAAAAACGCGTTTTGGCACAAATCCATGTGCGGGTGCTAAAAAGAGCAGCATCGGCATGCTTTTCACGTCGTTTGGTAGAAATCCACGCGCGCGTTCTGCCAAAAGCACCATTTGCATGCCTATCGTGTGGTTTGCAGAAAACTGCGTCCGCGTCTACCAAAAGATGCATGCGCATGCTTAAAACGCGCTTTGGCACAAATCCATGTGCGAAGTTAAAAGAGCAGCATCGGCTGCTTTTCACGTCGTTTGGTAGAAATCCACGCGCGCGTTCTGCCAAAAGCACCATTTGCATGCATATCGTGTGGTTTTGCAGAAAAACTGCGTCCGCGTCTACCAAAAGATGCATGCGCATGCTTAAACGCGTTTTGGCACAAATCCATGTGCGGGTGCTAAAAAGAGCAGCATCGGCATGCTTTTCACGTCGTTTGGTAGAAATCCACGCGCGCGTTCTGCCAAAAGCACCATTTGTATGCCTATCGTGTGGTTTTGCAGAAAACTGCGTCCGCGTCTACCAAAAGATGCATGCGCATGCTTAAAACGCGTTTTTGGCACAAATCCATGTGCGGGATGCTAAAAAGAGCAGCATCGGCATGCTTTTCACGTCGTTTGGTAGAAATCCACGCGCGCGTTCTGCCAAAAGCACCATTTGCATGCATATCGTGTGGTTTTGCAGAAAACTGCGTCCGCGTCTACCAAAAGATGCATGCGCATGCTAAAAACGCGTTTTGGCACAAATCCATGTGCGGGTGCTAAAAAGAGCAGCATCGGCATGCTTTTCACGTCGTTTGGTAGAAATCCACGCGCGCGTTCTGCCAAAAGCACCATTTGCATGCCTATCGTGTGGTTTTGCAGAAAACTGCGTCCGCGTCTACCAAAAGATGCATACGCATGCTTAAAACGCGCTTTGGCACAAATCCATGTGCGGATGTTAAAAAGAGCAGCATCGGCATGCTTTTCACGTCGTTTGGTAGAAATCCACGCGCGCGTTCTGCCAAAAGCACCATTTGCATGCATATCGTGTGGTTTTGCAGAAAACTGCGTCCGCGTCTACCAAAAGATGCATGCGCATGCTTAAAACGCGTTTTGGCACAAATCCATGTGAGGGTGCTAAAAAGAGCAGCATCGGCATGCTTTTCACGTCGTTTGGTAGAAATCCACGCGCGCGTTCTGCCAAAAGCACCATTTGCATGCATATCGTGTGGTTTTGCAGAAAACTGCGTCCGCGTCTACCAAAAGATGCATGCGCATGCTTAAAACGCGTTTTGGCACAAATCCATGTGCGGGTGCTAAAAAGAGCAGCATCGGCATGCTTTTCACGTCGTTTGGTAGAAATCCACACGCGCGTTCTGCCAAAAGCACCATTTGCATGCCTATTGTGTGGTTTTGCAGAAAACTGCGTCCGCGTGTACCAAAAGATGCACGCGCATGCTTAAAACGCGCTTTGGCACAAATCCATGTGCGGATGTTAAAAAGAGCAGCATCGGCATGCTTTTCACGTCGTTTGGTAGAAATCCACGCGCGCGTTCTGCCAAAAGCACCATTTGCATACATATCGTGTGGTTTTGCAGAAAACTGCGTCCGCGTCTACCAAAAGATGCATGCGCATGCTTAAAACGCGTTTTGGCACAAATCCATGTGCGGGTGCTAAAAAGAGCAGCATCGGCATGCTTTTCACGTCGTTTGGTAGAAATCCACGCGCGCGTTCTGCCAAAAGCACCATTTGCATGCATATCGTGTGGTTTTGCAGAAAACTGCGTCCGCGTCTACCAAAAGATGCATGCGCATGCTAAAAACGCGTTTTGGCACAAATCCATGTGCGGATGTTAAAAAGAGCAGCATCGGCATGCTTTTCACGTCGTTTGGTAGAAATCCACGCGCGCGTTCTGCCAAAAGCACCATTTGCATGCATATCGTGTGGTTTTGCAGAAAACTGCGTCCGCGTCTACCAAAAGATGCATGCGCATGCATAAAACGCGTTTTGGCACAAATCCATGTGCGGGTGCTAAAAAGAGCAGCATCGGCATGCTTTTCACGTCGTTTGGTAGAAATCCACGCGCGCGTTCTGCGAAAAGCACCATTTGCATGCCTATTGTGTGGTTTTGCAGAAAACTGCGTCCGCGTCTACCAAAAGATGCATGCGCATGCTAAAAACGCGTTTTGGCACAAATCCATGTGCGGGTGCTAAAAAGAGCAGCATCGGCATGCTTTTCACGTCGTTTGGTAGAAATCCACGCGCGCGTTCTGCCAAAAGCACCATTTGCATGCCTATCGTGTGGTTTTGCAGAAAACTGCGTCCGTGTCTACCAAAAGATGCATGCGCATGCTTAAAACGCGCTTTGGCACAAATCCATGTGCGGATGTTAAAAAGAGCAGCATCGGCATGCTTTTCACGTCGTTTGGTAGAAATCCACGCGCGCGTTCTGCCAAAAGCACCATTTGCATGCATATCGCGTGGTTTTGCAGAAAACTGCGTCCGCGTCTACCAAAAGATGCATGCGCATGCTTAAAACGCGTTTTGGCACAAATCCATGTGCGGGTGCTAAAAAGAGCAGCATCGGCATGCTTTTCACGTCGTTTGGTAGAAATCCACGCGCGCGTTCTGCCAAAAGCACCATTTGCATGCCTATCGTGTGGTTTTGCAGAAAACTGCGTCCGCGTCTTCCAAAAGATGCATGCGCATGCTAAAAACGCGTTTTGGCACAAATCCATGTGCGGGTGCTAAAAAGAGCAGCATCGGCATGCTTTTCACGTTGTTTGGTAGAAATCCACGCGCGCGTTCTGCCAAAAGCACCATTTGCATACCTATCGTGTGGTTTTGCAGAAAACTGCGTCCGCGTCTACCAAAAGATGCATGCGCATGCTTAAAACGCGCTTTGGCACAAATCCATGCGCGGATGCTAAAAAGAGCAGCATCGGCATGCCTTTCACGTCGTTTGGTAGAAATCCACGCGCGCGTTCTGCCAAAAGCACCATTTGCATGCATATCGTGTGGTTTTGCAGAAAACTGCGTCCGCGTCTACCAAAAGATGCATGCTAAAAACGCGTTTTGGCACAAATCCATGTGCGGGTGCTAAAAAGAGCAGCATCGGCATGCTTTTCACGTCGTTTGGTAGAAATCCACGCGCGCGTTCTGCCAAAAGCACCATTTGCATGCCTATCGTGTGGTTTTGCAGAAAACTGCGTCCGCGTCTACCAAAAGATGCATGCGCATGCTTAAAACGCGCTTTGGCACAAATCCATGTGCGAATGTTAAAAAGAGCAGCATCGGCATGCTTTTCACGTCGTTTGGTAGAAATCCACGCGCGCGTTCTGCCAAAAGCACCATTTGCATGCATATCGTGTGGTTTTGCAGAAAACTGCGTCCGCGTCTACCAAAAGATGCATGCGCATGCTTAAAACGCGTTTTGGCACAAATCCATGTGCGGGTGCTAAAAAGAGCAGCATCGGCATGCTTTTCACGTCGTTTGGTAGAAATCCACGCGCGCGTTCTGCCAAAAGCACCATTTGTATGCCTATCGTGTGGTTTTGCAGAAAACTGCGTCCGCGTCTACCAAAAGATGCATGCGCATGCTTAAAACGCGTTTTGGCACAAATCCATGTGCGGGTGCTAAAAAGAGCAGCATCGGCATGCTTTTCACGTCGTTTGGTAGAAATCCACGCGCGCGTTCTGCCAAAAGCACCATTTGCATGCATATCGTGTGGTTTTGCAGAAAACTGCGTCCGCGTCTACCAAAAGATGCATGCGCATGCCAAAAACGCGTTTTGGCACAAATCCATGTGCGGGTGCTAAAAAGAGCAGCATCGGCATGCTTTTCACGTCGTTTGGTAGAAATCCACGCGCGCGTTCTGCCAAAAGCACCATTTGCATGCCTATCGTGTGGTTTTGCAGAAAACTGCGTCCGCGTCTACCAAAAGATGCATACGCATGCTTAAAACGCGCTTTGGCACAAATCCATGTGCGGATGTTAAAAAGAGCAGCATCGGCATGCTTTTCACGTCGTTTGGTAGAAATCCACGCGCGCGTTCTGCCAAAAGCACCATTTGCATGCATATCGTGTGGTTTTGCAGAAAACTGCGTCCGCGTCTACCAAAAGATGCATGCGCATGCTTAAAACGCGTTTTGGCACAAATCCATGTGAGGGTGCTAAAAAGAGCAGCATCGGCATGCTTTTCACGTCGTTTGGTAGAAATCCACGCGCGCGTTCTGCCAAAAGCACCATTTGCATGCCTATCGTGTGGTTTTGCAGAAAACTGCGTCCGCGTCTACCAAAAGATGCATGCGCATGCTAAAAACGCGTTTTGGCACAAATCCATGTGCGGGTGCTAAAAAGAGCAGCATCGGCATGCTTTTCACGTTGTTTGGTAGAAATCCACGCGCGCGTTCTGCCAAAAGCACCATTTGCATGCCTATCGTGTGGTTTTGCAGAAAACTGCGTCCGCGTCTACCAAAAGATGCATGCGCATGCTTAAAACGCGCTTTGGCACAAATCCATGTGCGGATGCTAAAAAGAGCAGCATCGGCATGCCTTTCACGTCGTTTGGTAGAAATCCACGCGCGCGTTCTGCCAAAAGCACCATTTGCATGCATATCGTGTGGTTTTGCAGAAAACTGCGTCCGCGTCTACCAAAAGATGCATGCTAAAAACGCGTTTTGGCACAAATCCATGTGCGGGTGCTAAAAAGAGCAGCATCGGCATGCTTTTCACGTCGTTTGGTAGAAATCCAAGCGCGCGTTCTGCCAAAAGCACCATTTGCATGCATATCGTGTGGTTTTGCAGAAAACTGCGTCCGCGTCTACCAAAAGATGCATGCGCATGCTTAAAACGCGTTTTGGCACAAATCCATGTGCGGGTGCTAAAAAGAGCAGCATCGGCATGCTTTTCACGTCGTTTGGTAGAAATCCACGCGCGCGTTCTGCCAAAAGCACCATTTGCATGCATATCGTGTGGTTTTGCAGAAAACTGCGTCCGCGTCTACCAAAAGATGCATGCGCATGCTAAAAACGCGTTTTGGCACAAATCCATGTGCGGATGTTAAAAAGAGCAGCATCGGCATGCTTTTCACGTCGTTTGGTAGAAATCCACGCGCGCGTTCTGCCAAAAGCACCATTTGCATGCCTATCGTGTGGTTTTGCAGAAAACTGCGTCCGTGTCTACCAAAAGATGCATGCGCATGCTTAAAACGCGCTTTGGCACAAATCCATGTCCGGATGTTAAAAAGAGCAGCATCGGCATGCTTTTCACGTCGTTTGGTAGAAATCCACGCGCGCGTTCTGCCAAAAGCACCATTTGCGTGCATATCGCGTGGTTTTCCAGAAAACTGCGTCCGCGTCTACCAAAAGATGCATGCGCATGCTTAAAACGCGTTTTGGCACAAATCCATGTGCGGGTGCTAAAAAGAGCAGCATCGGCATGCTTTTCACGTCGTTTGGTAGAAATCCACGCGCGCGTTCTGCCAAAAGCACCATTTGCATGCCTATCGTGTGGTTTTGCTGAAAACTGCGTCCGCGTCTACCAAAAGATGCATGCGCATGCTAAAAACGCGTTTTGGCGCAAATCCATGTGCGGGTGCTAAAAAGAGCAGCATCGGCATGCTTTTCACGTTGTTTGGTAGAAATCCACGCGCGCGTTCTGCCAAAAGCACCATTTGCATGCCTATCGTGTGGTTTTGCAGAAAACTGCGTCCGCGTCTACCAAAAGATGCATGCGCATGCTTAAAACGCGCTTTGGCACAAATCCATGTGCGGATGCTAAAAAGAGCAGCATCGGCATGCCTTTCACGTCGTTTGGTAGAAATCCACGCGCGCGTTCTGCCAAAAGCACCATTTGCATGCATATCGTGTGGTTTTGCAGAAAACTGCGTCCGCGTCTACCAAAAGATGCATGCTAAAAACGCGTTTTGGCACAAATCCATGTGCGGGTGCTAAAAAGAGCAGCATCGGCATGCTTTTCACGTCGTTTGGTAGAAATCCACGCGCGCGTTCTGCCAAAAGCACCATTTGCATGCCTATCGTGTGGTTTTGCAGAAAACTGCGTCCGCGTCTACCAAAAGATGCATGCGCATGCTTAAAACGCGCTTTGGCACAAATCCATGTGCGAATGTTAAAAAGAGCAGCATCGGCATGCTTTTCACGTCGTTTGGTAGAAATCCACGCGCGCGTTCTGCCAAAAGCACCATTTGCATGCATATCGTGTGGTTTTGCAGAAAACTGCGTCCGCGTCTACCAAAAGATGCATGCGCATGCTTAAAACGCGTTTTGGCACAAATCCATGTGCGGGTGCTAAAAAGAGCAGCATCGGCATGCTTTTCACGTCGTTTGGTAGAAATCCACGCGCGCGTTCTGCCAAAAGCACCATTTGTATGCCTATCGTGTGGTTTTGCAGAAAACTGCGTCCGCGTCTACCAAAAGATGCATGCGCATGCTTAAAACGCGTTTTGGCACAAATCCATGTGCGGGTGCTAAAAAGAGCAGCATCGGCATGCTTTTCACGTCGTTTGGTAGAAATCCACGCGCGCGTTCTGCCAAAAGCACCATTTGCATGCATATCGTGTGGTTTTGCAGAAAACTGCGTCCGCGTCTACCAAAAGATGCATGCGCATGCTAAAAACGCGTTTTGGCACAAATCCATGTGCGGGTGCTAAAAAGAGCAGCATCGGCATGCTTTTCACGTCGTTTGGTAGAAATCCACGCGCGCGTTCTGCCAAAAGCACCATTTGCATGCCTATCGTGTGGTTTTGCAGAAAACTGCGTCCGCGTCTACCAAAAGATGCATACGCATGCTTAAAACGCGCTTTGGCACAAATCCATGTGCGGATGTTAAAAAGAGCAGCATCGGCATGCTTTTCACGTCGTTTGGTAGAAATCCACGCGCGCGTTCTGCCAAAAGCACCATTTGCATGCATATCGTGTGGTTTTGCAGAAAACTGCGTCCGCGTCTACCAAAAGATGCATGCGCATGCTTAAAACGCGTTTTGGCACAAATCCATGTGCGGGTGCTAAAAAGAGCAGCATCGGCATGCTTTTCACGTCGTTTGGTAGAAATCCACGCGCGCGTTCTGCCAAAAGCACCATTTGCATGCCTATCGTGTGGTTTTGCAGAAAACTGCGTCCGCGTCTACCAAAAGATGCATGCGCATGCTAAAAACGCGTTTTGGCACAAATCCATGTGCGGGTGCTAAAAAGAGCAGCATCGGCATGCTTTTCACGTTGTTTGGTAGAAATCCACGCGCGCGTTCTGCCAAAAGCACCATTTGCATGCCTATCGTGTGGTTTTGCAGAAAACTGCGTCCGCGTCTACCAAAAGATGCATGCGCATGCTTAAAACGCGCTTTGGCACAAATACATGTGCGGATGCTAAAAAGAGCAGCATCGGCATGCCTTTCACGTCGTTTGGTAGAAATCCACGCGCGCGTTCTGCCAAAAGCACCATTTGCATGCATATCGTGTGGTTTTGCAGAAAACTGCGTCCGCGTCTACCAAAAGATGCATGCTAAAAACGCGTTTTGGCACAAATCCATGTGCGGGTGCTAAAAAGAGCAGCATCGGCATGCTTTTCACGTCGTTTGGTAGAAATCCACGCGCGCGTTCTGCCAAAAGCACCATTTGCATGCCTATCGTGTGGTTTTGCAGAAAACTGCGTCCGCGTCTACCAAAAGATGCATGCGCATGCTTAAAACGCGCTTTGGCACAAATCCATGTGCGAATGTTAAAAAGAGCAGCATCGGCATGCTTTTCACGTCGTTTGGTAGAAATCCACGCGCGCGTTCTGCCAAAAGCACCATTTGCATGCATATCGTGTGGTTTTGCAGAAAACTGCGTCCGCGTCTACCAAAAGATGCATGCGCATGCTTAAAACGCGTTTTGGCACAAATCCATGTGCGGGTGCTAAAAAGAGCAGCATCGGCATGCTTTTCACGTCGTTTGGTAGAAATCCACGCGCGCGTTCTGCCAAAAGCACCATTTGCATGCCTATCGTGTGGTTTTGCAGAAAACTGCGTCCGCGTCTACCAAAAGATGCATGCGCATGCTTAAAACGCGCTTTGGCACAAATCCATGTGCGGATGCTAAAAAGAGCAGCATCGGCATGCCTTTCACGTCGTTTGGTAGAAATCCACGCGCGCGTTCTGCCAAAAGCACCATTTGCATGCATATCGTGTGGTTTTGCAGAAAACTGCGTCCGCGTCTACCAAAAGATGCATGCTAAAAACGCGTTTTGGCACAAATCCATGTGCGGGTGCTAAAAAGAGCAGCATCGGCATGCTTTTCACGTCGTTTGGTAGAAATCCAAGCGCGCGTTCTGCCAAAAGCACCATTTGCATGCATATCGTGTGGTTTTGCAGAAAACTGCGTCCGCGTCTACCAAAAGATGCATGCGCATGCTTAAAACGCGTTTTGGCACAAATCCATGTGCGGGTGCTAAAAAGAGCAGCATCGGCATGCTTTTCACGTCGTTTGGTAGAAATCCACGCGCGCGTTCTGCCAAAAGCACCATTTGCATGCATATCGTGTGGTTTTGCAGAAAACTGCGTCCGCGTCTACCAAAAGATGCATGCGCATGCTAAAAACGCGTTTTGGCACAAATCCATGTGCGGATGTTAAAAAGAGCAGCATCGGCATGCTTTTCACGTCGTTTGGTAGAAATCCACGCGCGCGTTCTGCCAAAAGCACCATTTGCATGCCTATCGTGTGGTTTTGCAGAAAACTGCGTCCGTGTCTACCAAAAGATGCATGCGCATGCTTAAAACGCGCTTTGGCACAAATCCATGTCCGGATGTTAAAAAGAGCAGCATCGGCATGCTTTTCACGTCGTTTGGTAGAAATCCACGCGCGCGTTCTGCCAAAAGCACCATTTGCGTGCATATCGCGTGGTTTTGCAGAAAACTGCGTCCGCGTCTACCAAAAGATGCATGCGCATGCTTAAAACGCGTTTTGGCACAAATCCATGTGCGGGTGCTAAAAAGAGCAGCATCGGCATGCTTTTCACGTCGTTTGGTAGAAATCCACGCGCGCGTTCTGCCAAAAGCACCATTTGCATGCCTATCGTGTGGTTTTGCTGAAAACTGCGTCCGCGTCTACCAAAAGATGCATGCGCATGCTAAAAACGCGTTTTGGCACAAATCCATGTGCGGGTGCTAAAAAGAGCAGCATCGGCATGCTTTTCACGTTGTTTGGTAGAAATCCACGCGCGCGTTCTGCCAAAAGCACCATTTGCATGCCTATCGTGTGGTTTTGCAGAAAACTGCGTCCGCGTCTACCAAAAGATGCATGCGCATGCTTAAAACGCGCTTTGGCACAAATCCATGTGCGGATGCTAAAAAGAGCAGCATCGGCATGCCTTTCACGTCGTTTGGTAGAAATCCACGCGCGCGTTCTGCCAAAAGCACCATTTGCATGCATATCGTGTGGTTTTGCAGAAAACTGCGTCCGCGTCTACCAAAAGATGCATGCTAAAAACGCGTTTGGCACAAATCCATGTGCGGGTGCTAAAAAGAGCAGCATCGGCATGCTTTTCACGTCGTTTGGTAGAAATCCACGCGCGCGTTCTGCCAAAAGCACCATTTGCATGCCTATCGTGTGGTTTTGCAGAAAACTGCGTCCGCGTCTACCAAAAGATGCATGCGCATGCTTAAAACGCGCTTTGGCACAAATCCATGTGCGAATGTTAAAAAGAGCAGCATCGGCATGCTTTTCACGTCGTTTGGTAGAAATCCACGCGCGCGTTCTGCCAAAAGCACCATTTGCATGCATATCGTGTGGTTTTGCAGAAAACTGCGTCCGCGTCTACCAAAAGATGCATGCGCATGCTTAAAACGCGTTTTGGCACAAATCCATGTGCGGGTGCTAAAAAGAGCAGCATCGGCATGCTTTTCACGTCGTTTGGTAGAAATCCACGCGCGCGTTCTGCCAAAAGCACCATTTGTATGCCTATCGTGTGGTTTTGCAGAAAACTGCGTCCGCGTCTACCAAAAGATGCATGCGCATGCTTAAAACGCGTTTTGGCACAAATCCATGTGCGGGTGCTAAAAAGAGCAGCATCGGCATGCTTTTCACGTCGTTTGGTAGAAATCCACGCGCGCGTTCTGCCAAAAGCACCATTTGCATGCATATCGTGTGGTTTTGCAGAAAACTGCGTCCGCGTCTACCAAAAGATGCATGCGCATGCTAAAAACGCGTTTTGGCACAAATCCATGTGCGGGTGCTAAAAAGAGCAGCATCGGCATGCTTTTCACGTCGTTTGGTAGAAATCCACGCGCGCGTTCTGCCAAAAGCACCATTGCATGCCTATCGTGTGGTTTTGCTGAAAACTGCGTCCGCGTCTACCAAAAGATGCATGCGCATGCTAAAAACGCGTTTTGGCACAAATCCATGTGCGGGTGCTAAAAAGAGCAGCATCGGCATGCTTTTCACGTTGTTTGGTAGAAATCCACGCGCGCGTTCTGCCAAAAGCACCATTTGCATGCTATCGTGTGGTTTTGCAGAAAACTGCGTCCGCGTCTACCAAAAGATGCATGCGCATGCTTAAAACGCGCTTTGGCACAAATCCATGTGCGGATGCTAAAAAGAGCAGCATCGGCATGCCTTTCACGTCGTTTGGTAGAAATCCACGCGCGCGTTCTGCCAAAAGCACCATTTGCATGCATATCGTGTGGTTTTGCAGAAAACTGCGTCCGCGTCTACCAAAAGATGCATGCTAAAAACGCGTTTTGGCACAAATCCATGTGCGGGTGCTAAAAAGAGCAGCATCGGCATGCTTTTCACGTCGTTTGGTAGAAATCCACGCGCGCGTTCTGCCAAAAGCACCATTTGCATGCCTATCGTGTGGTTTTGCAGAAAACTGCGTCCGCGTCTACCAAAAGATGCATGCGCATGCTTAAAACGCGCTTTGGCACAAATCCATGTGCGAATGTTAAAAAGAGCAGCATCGGCATGCTTTTCACGTCGTTTGGTAGAAATCCACGCGCGCGTTCTGCCAAAAGCACCATTTGCATGCATATCGTGTGGTTTTGCAGAAAACTGCGTCCGCGTCTACCAAAAGATGCATGCGCATGCTTAAAACGCGTTTTGGCACAAATCCATGTGCGGGTGCTAAAAAGAGCAGCATCGGCATGCTTTTCACGTCGTTTGGTAGAAATCCACGCGCGCGTTCTGCCAAAAGCACCATTTGTATGCCTATCGTGTGGTTTTGCAGAAAACTGCGTCCGCGTCTACCAAAAGATGCATGCGCATGCTTAAAACGCGTTTTGGCACAAATCCATGTGCGGGTGCTAAAAAGAGCAGCAATCGGCATGCTTTTCACGTCGTTTGGTAGAAATCCACGCGCGCGTTCTGCCAAAAGCACCATTTGCATGCATATCGTGTGGTTTTGCAGAAAACTGCGTCCGCGTCTACCAAAAGATGCATGCGCATGCTAAAAACGCGTTTTGGCACAAATCCATGTGCGGGTGCTAAAAAGAGCAGCATCGGCATGCTTTTCACGTCGTTTGGTAGAAATCCACGCGCGCGTTCTGCCAAAAGCACCATTTGCATGCCTATCGTGTGGTTTTGCAGAAAACTGCGTCCGCGTCTACCAAAGATGCATACGCATGCTTAAAACGCGCTTTGGCACAAATCCATGTGCGGATGTTAAAAAGAGCAGCATCGGCATGCTTTTCACGTCGTTTGGTAGAAATCCACGCGCGCGTTCTGCCAAAAGCACCATTTGCATGCATATCGTGTGGTTTTGCAGAAAACTGCGTCCGCGTCTACCAAAAGATGCATGCGCATGCTTAAAACGCGTTTTGGCACAAATCCATGTGCGGGTGCTAAAAAGAGCAGCATCGGCATGCTTTTCACGTCGTTTGGTAGAAATCCACGCGCGCGTTCTGCCAAAAGCACCATTTGCATGCCTATCGTGTGGTTTTGCAGAAAACTGCGTCCGCGTCTACCAAAAGATGCATGCGCATGCTAAAAACGCGTTTTGGCACAAATCCATGTGCGGGTGCTAAAAAGAGCAGCATCGGCATGCTTTTCACGTTGTTTGGTAGAAATCCACGCGCGCGTTCTGCCAAAAGCACCATTTGCATGCCTATCGTGTGGTTTTGCAGAAACTGCGTCCACGTCTACCAAAAGATGCATGCGCATGCTTAAAACGCGCTTTGGCACAAATACATGTGCGGATGCTAAAAAGAGCAGCATCGGCATGCTTTCACGTCGTTTGGTAGAAATCCACGCGCGCGTTCTGCCAAAAGCACCATTTGCATGCATATCGTGTGGTTTTGCAGAAAACTGCGTCCGCGTCTACCAAAAGATGCATGCTAAAAACGCGTTTTGGCACAAATCCATGTGCGGGTGCTAAAAAGAGCAGCATCGGCATGCTTTTCACGTCGTTTGGTAGAAATCCACGCGCGCGTTCTGCCAAAAGCACATTTGCATGCCTATCGTGTGGTTTTGCAGAAAACTGCGTCCGCGTCTACCAAAAGATGCATGCGCATGCTTAAAACGCGCTTTGGCACAAATCCATGTGCGAATGTTAAAAAGAGCAGCATCGGCATGCTTTTCACGTCGTTTGGTAGAAATCCACGCGCGCGTTCTGCCAAAAGCACCATTTGCATGCATATCGTGTGGTTTTGCAGAAAACTGCGTCCGCGTCTACCAAAAGATGCATGCGCATGCTTAAAACGCGTTTTGGCACAAATCCATGTGCGGGTGCTAAAAAGAGCAGCATCGGCATGCTTTTCACGTCGTTTGGTAGAAATCCACGCGCGTGTTCTGCCAAAAGCACCATTTGTATGCCTATCGTGTGGTTTTGCAGAAAACTGCGTCCGCGTCTACCAAAAGATGCATGCGCATGCTTAAAACGCGTTTTGGCACAAATCCATGTGCGGGTGCTAAAAAGAGCAGCATCGGCATGCTTTTCACGTCGTTTGGTAGAAATCCACGCGCGCGTTCTGCCAAAAGCACCATATGCATGCATATCGTGTGTTTTGCAGAAAACTGCGTCCGCGTCTACCAAAAGATGCATGCGCATGCTAAAAACGCGTTTTGGCACAAATCCATGTGCGGATGTTAAAAAGAGCAGCATCGGCATGCTTTTCACGTCGTTTGTAGAAATCCACGCGCGCGTTCTGCCAAAAGCACCATTTGCATGCATATCGTGTGGTTTTGCAGAAAACTGCGTCCGCGTCTACCAAAAGATGCATGCGCATGCATAAAAACGCGTTTTGGCACAAATCCATGTGCGGGTGCTAAAAAGAGCAGCATCGGCATGCTTTTCACGTCGTTTGGTAGAAATCCACGCGCGCGTTCTGCCAAAAGCACCATTTGCATGCCTATTGTGTGGTTTTGCAGAAAACTGCGTCCGCGTCTACCAAAGATGCATGCGCATGCTTAAAACGCGCTTTGGCACAAATCCATGTGCGGATGTTAAAAAGAGCAGCATCGGCATGCTTTTCACGTCGTTTGGTAGAAATCCACGCGCGCGTTCTGCCAAAAGCACCATTTGCATGCATATCGTGTGGTTTTGCAGAAAACTGCGTCCGCGTCTACCAAAAGATGCATGCGCAGCTAAAAACGCGTTTTGGCACAAATCCATGTGCGGGTGCTAAAAAGAGCAGCATCGGCATGCTTTTCACGTCGTTTGGTAGAAATCCACGCGCGCGTTCTGCCAAAAGCACCATTTGCATGCCTATCGTGTGGTTTTGCAGAAAACTGCGTCCGCGTCTACCAAAAGATGCATGCGCATGCTAAAAACGCGTTTTGGCACAAATCCATGTGCGGGTGCTAAAAAGAGCAGCATCGGCATGCTTTTCACGTTGTTTGGTAGAAATCCACGCGCGCGTTCTGCCAAAAGCACCATTTGCATGCCTATCGTGTGGTTTTGCAGAAAACTGCGTCCGCGTCTACCAAAAGATGCATGCGCATGCTTAAAACGCGCTTTGGCACAAATCCATGTGCGGATGCTAAAAAGAGGCAGCATCGGCATGCCTTTCACGTCGTTTGGTAGAAATCCACGCGCGCGTTCTGCCAAAAGCACCATTTGCATGCATATCGTGTGGTTTTGCAGAAAACTGCGTCCGCGTCTACCAAAAGATGCATGCTAAAAACGCGTTTTGGCACAAATCCATGTGCGGGTGCTAAAAAGAGCAGCATCGGCATGCTTTTCACGTCGTTTGGTAGAAATCCACGCGCGCGTTCTGCCAAAAGCACCATTTGCATGCCTATCGTGTGGTTTTGCAGAAAACTGCGTCCGCGTCTACCAAAAGATGCATGCGCATGCTCAAAACGCGCTTTGGCACAAATCCATGTGCGAATGTTAAAAGAGCAGCATCGGCATGCTTTTCACGTCGTTTGGTAGAATCCACGCGCGCGTTCTTCCAAAAGCACCATTTGCATGCATATCGTGTGGTTTTGCAGAAAACTGCCGTCCGCGTCTACCAAAAGATGCATGCGCATGCTTAAAACGCGTTTTGGCACAAATCCATGTGCGGGTGCTAAAAAGAGCAGCATCGGCATGCTTTTCACGTCGTTTGGTAGAAATCCACGCGCGCGTTCTGCCAAAAGCACCATTTGTATGCCTATCGTGTGGTTTTGCAGAAAACTGCGTCCGCGTCTACCAAAAGATGCATGGCGCATGCTTAAAACGCGTTTTGGCACAAATCCATGTGCGGGTGCTAAAAAGAGCAGCATCGGCATGCTTTTCACGTCGTTTGGTAGAAATCCACGCGCGCGTTCTGCCAAAAGCACCATATGCATGCATATCGTGTGGTTTTGCAGAAAACTGCGTCCGCGTCTACCAAAAGATGCATGCGCATGCTAAAAACGCGTTTTGGCACAAATCCATGTGCGGATGTTAAAAAGAGCAGCATCGGCATGCTTTTTCACGTCGTTTGGTAGAAATCCACGCGCGCGTTCTGCCAAAAGCACCATTTGCATGCATATCGTGTGGTTTTGCAGAAAACTGCGTCCGCGTCTACCAAAAGATGCATGCGCATGCTTAAACGCGTTTTGGCACAAATCCATGTGCGGGTGCTAAAAAGAGCAGCATCGGCATGCTTTTCACGTCGTTTGGTAGAAATCCACACGCGCGTTCTGCCGAAAGCACCATTTGCATGCCTATTGTGTGGTTTTGCAGAAAACTGCGTCCGCGTCTACCAAAAGATGCATGCGCATGCTTAAAACGCGCTTTGGCACAAATCCATGTGCGGATGTTAAAAAGAGCAGCATCGGCATGCTTTTCACGTCGTTCGGTAGAAATCCACGCGCGCGTTCTGCCAAAAGCACCATTTGCATGCATATCGTGTGGTTTTGCAGAAAACTGCGCCCGCGTCTACCAAAAGATGCATGCGCATGCTAAAAACGCGTTTTGGCACAAATCCATGTGCGGATGTTAAAAAGAGCAGCATCGGCATGCTTTTCACGTCGTTTGGTAGAAATCCACGCGCGCGTTCTGCCAAAAGCACCATTTGCATGCATATCGTGTGGTTTTGCAGAAAACTGCGTCCGCGTCTACCAAAAGATGCATGCGCATGCATAAAACGCGTTTTGGCACAAATCCATGTGCGGGTGCTAAAAAGAGCAGCATCGGCATGCTTTTCACGTCGTTTGGTAGAAATCCACGCGCGCGTTCTGCCAAAAGCACCATTTGCATGCCTATTGTGTGGTTTTGCAGAAAACTGCGTCCGCGCCTACCAAAAGATGCATGCGCATGCTTAAAACGCGCTTTGGCACAAATCCATGTGCGGATGTTAAAAAGAGCAGCATCGGCATGCTTTTCACGTCGTTTGGTAGAAATCCACGCGCGCGTTCTGCCAAAAGCACCATTTGCATGCATATCGTGTGGTTTTGCAGAAAACTGCGTCCGCGTCTACCAAAAGATGCATGCGCATGCTAAAAACGCGTTTTGGCACAAATCCATGTGCGGGTGCTAAAAAGAGCAGCATCGGCATGCTTTTCACGTCGTTTGGTAGAAATCCACGCGCGCGTTCTGCCAAAAGCACCATTTGCATGCTATCGTGTGGTTTTGCAGAAAACTGCGTCCGCGTCTACCAAAAGATGCATGCGCATGCTAAAACGCGTTTTGGCACAAATCCATGTGCGGGTGCTAAAAAGAGCAGCATCGGCATGCTTTTCACGTTGTTTGGTAGAAATCCACGCGCGCGTTCTGCCAAAAGCACCATTTGCATGCCTATCGTGTGGTTTTGCAGAAAACTGCGTCCGCGTCTACCAAAAGATGCATGCGCATGCTTAAAACGCGCTTTGGCACAAATCCATGTGCGGATGCTAAAAAGAGCAGCATCGGCATGCCTTTCACGTCGTTTGGTAGAAATCCACGCGCGCGTTCTGCCAAAAGCACCATTTGCATGCATATCGTGTGGTTTTGCAGAAAACTGCGTCCGCGTCTACCAAAAGATGCATGCTAAAAACGCGTTTTGGCACAAATCCATGTGCGGGTGCTAAAAAGAGCAGCATCGGCATGCTTTTCACGTCGTTTGGTAGAAATCCACGCGCGCGTTCTGCCAAAAGCACCATTTGCATGCCTATCGTGTGGTTTTGCAGAAACTGCGTCCGCGTCTACCAAAGATGCATGCGCATGCTTAAAACGCGCTTTGGCACAAATCCATGTGCGAATGTTAAAAAGAGCAGCATCGGCATGCTTTTCACGTCGTTTGGTAGAAATCCACGCGCGCGTTCTGCCAAAAGCACCATTTGCATGCATATCGTGTGGTTTTGCAGAAAACTGCGTCCGCGTCTACCAAAAGATGCATGCGCATGCTTAAAACGCGTTTTGGCACAAATCCATGTGCGGGTGCTAAAAAGAGCAGCATCGGCATGCTTTTCACGTCGTTTGGTAGAAATCCACGCGCGCGTTCTGGCAAAAGCACCATTTGTATGCCTATCGTGTGGTTTTGCAGAAAACTGCGTCCGCGTCTACCAAAAGATGCATGCGCATGCTTAAAACGCGTTTTGGCACAAATCCATGTGCGGGTGCTAAAAGAGCAGCATCGGCATGCTTTTCACGTCGTTTGGTAGAAATCCACGCGCGCGTTCTGCCAAAAGCACCATATGCATGCATATCGTGTGGTTTTGCAGAAAACTGCGTCCGCGTCTACCAAAACA